>NC_041217.1:107726468-107738780 GCF_002837175.3 Physeter macrocephalus
AAAAAAAAAAAAAAAAAAAAAAAAAAAGAAATCAAAGAGGAAATCAAAAAATACCTAGAGACAAATGACAATGAAAACACGGCAATCTAAAACCTATGGGATGCAGCAGAAGCAGTTCTGAGAGGGAAGTTTATAGCAATACAATACTACCTCAATAAACAGGAAAAAACTTAAACAATCTAATCTTACATCTAAAGG
The DNA here is from genome assembly GCF_002837175.3 of Physeter macrocephalus. Classification (NCBI taxonomy): domain Eukaryota; kingdom Metazoa; phylum Chordata; class Mammalia; order Artiodactyla; family Physeteridae; genus Physeter; species Physeter macrocephalus. Next base: position 107,726,667 of record NC_041217.1, read on the forward strand.
AACTAGAGAAAGAAGAACAAACAAAACCCAAAGATAGTAGAAGGAAAAAAATCATAAAGATCACAGCAAAATAAATGAAATAGAAACAAAGAAAACAATAGCAAATATCAATAAACTAAAAGCTGGTTCTTTGAGAAGATAAACAAAATTGATAAACCTTTAGGCAGACTCATCAAGAAAAAGAGGGAGAGGACCTAAATCAATAAAATTAGAAATGAAAACGGAGAAGTTACAACAGACACTGCAAAAATACAAAGCATCATAAGAGACTACTACAAGCAACTCTATGCCAATAAAATGGACAACCTGGAAGAAATGGACAAATTCTCAGAGAAGTATAACCTTCCAAGACTGAACCAGGAAGAAATAGAAAATATGAACAGACCAATCACAAGTAATGAAATTGAAACTGTGATTAAAAATCTTCCAACAAACAGAAGTCCAGGACTTCACAGGTGAATTCTATCACACATTTAGGAAGAGCTAGCACCCATCCTTCTCAAACTCTTCCAAAAAACTGCAGAGGAAGGAACACTCCCAAACTCATTCTACAAGGCCACCATCACCCTAATACCAAAACCAGACAAAAATACTACAAAAAAACTACAGACCAATATTACTGATGAATATAGATGCAAAAATCCTCAACAAAATACTAGCAAACAGAATCCAACAACACATTAAAAGGTTCATACACTATGATCAAGTGGCATTTATCCCAGGGATGCAAGGATTCTTCAATATACGCAAATCAATCAAAGTGATACACCATATTAACAAACTGAAGAATAAAAGCCATATGATCATCTCAACAGATGCAGAAAAAGCTTTTGACAAAATTCAACACCCATTTATGATTAAAAAAAAAACTCTCCAGAAAGTGGGCATAGGGGGAACTTACCTCAACATAATAAAGGTCATATATGACAAACCCACAGCAAACATCATTCTCAATGGTGAAAAACTGAAAGCATTTCCTCTAAGATCAGGAACAAGACAAAGATGTCCATGCTTGCCACTATTATTCAACATCGTTTTGGAAGTCCTAGCCATGGCAATCAGAGAAGAAAAAGAAATAAAAAGAATACAAATTGGAAAAGAAGAAGTAAAACTGTCACTGTTTGAAGATGACATGATACTATACATAGAAAATCCTAAAGATGCCACCAGAAAACTACTAGAGCTAATCAATGATTTGGTAAAGTAGCAGGATACAAAATGAATGCACAGAAATCTCTTGCATTCCTATACACTAACAATGAAATATCAGAAAGGGAAATTAAGGAAACAATCCCATTCATCATTACAACAAAAAGAATAAAATACCTAGGAATAAACCTACCGAAGGAAGTAAAAGACCTGTACTCAGAGAACTATAAGACACTGATGAAAGAAATCAAAGATGACACAGATGGAGAGATACACCACGTTCTTGGATTGGAAGAATCAATACTGTGAATAGTATATGACTCTACTACCCAAAGCAATCTACAGATTCAATGCAATCCCTATCAAATTACCAATGGCATTTTTTATAGAACTAGAACAAAAAATCTTAAAATTTGTAGGGAGACACAAAAGACCCTAAATAGCCAAAGCAATCTTGAGGGAAAAAAATTGAGCTGGAGGAATCAGACTCTATGACTTGAGACTATACTACAAAGCTACAGTAATCAAGACAGTATGGTACTGGCACAAAAAGAGAAATATAGATCAATGGAACAGGAGAGAAAGCCCAGAGATAAACCCATGCACCTATGGTCAACTAAACTATGACAAAGGAGGCAAGGATATAGAATGGAGAGAAGACAGTCTCTTCAATAAGTGGTGCTGGGAAAACTGGACAGCTACATGTAAAAGATTGAAATCAGAACACTCCCTAACACCACACACAAAAATAAACTCTAAATGGATTAAAGACCTAAATGTAAGACCAGACACTATAAAACTCTTAGAGGAAAACACTCTGACATAAATCACAGCAAGATCTTTTTTGACCCACTTCCTAGAGTAATGGAAACAAAAACAAAAATAAACTAATGGGACCTAATGAAACTTAAAAGCTTTTGCATAGCAAAGGAAACCATAAATAAGACGAAAAGACATCCCTCAGAACAGGGAGAAAATATTTTCAAACTAATCAACGGACAAAGGATTAATCTCCAAAATATATAAACAGCTCATACAGCTCAATAGCAAAGAAACAAACAACCCAATCAAAAATAGGCAGAAGACCTAAATAGACATTCCTCCAAAGAAGACATACAGATGGCCAAGAGACAATGAAAAGATGCTCAACATCACTAATTATTAGAGAAATGCAAATCAAAACTACAATGAGGTATCAGCTCACACCGGTTAGAATGGGCATCATCAGAAAATCTATAAACAACAAATGCTGAAGAGGGTGTGGAGAAAAGGGAACCCTCTGCACTGTTGTTGGGAATGTAAATTGATACAGCCACTATGCATAGCAAAGGAAACCATAAATAAGACGAAAAGACATCCCTCAGAACAGGGAGAAAATATTTTCAAACTAATCAACGGACAAAGGATTAATCTCCAAAATATATAAACAGCTCATACAGCTCAATAGCAAAGAAACAAACAACCCAATCAAAAATAGGCAGAAGACCTAAATAGACATTCCTCCAAAGAAGACATACAGATGGCCAAGAGACAATGAAAAGATGCTCAACATCACTAATTATTAGAGAAATGCAAATCAAAACTACAGTGAGGTATCAGCTCACACCGGTTAGAATGGGCATCATCAGAAAATCTATAAACAACAAATGCTGAAGAGGGTGTGGAGAAAAGGGAACCCTCTGCACTGTTGTTGGGAATGTAAATTGATACAGCCACTATGGAGAACAGTATGGAGGTTCCTTAAAACGCTAAAAATAGAATTATCATATGACCCAGCAATCCCACTACTGGGCATATACCCAGAGAAAACCATAATTCAAAAAGACACATGCACCCCAATGCTCACTGCAGCACTGTTAACAACACCCAGGTCATGGAAGCAACCTAAATGCCCAACGACAGATGAATGGATAAAGAAGATGTGGTACATATATACAATGGAATATTATTCAGCCATAAGAAGGAATGAAACTGGGTCATTTGTAGTGACGTGGATGGACCCAGAGACTGTCATACAGAATGAAGTAATTCAGAAAGAGAAAAACAAATATCTTATATTAACGCATATATGTGGAACCTAGAAAAATGGTACAGATGAACCGGTTTGCAAGCAGAAATAGAGAAACAGATGTAGAGAACAAACGTATGGTCACCAAGGGTGGAAAGTGTGTGGGGGGGGGATGATCTTAGGAGATTGGGATTGACATGTATATACCAATATGTATAAAATAGATAGCTAATAAAAACCTGATGTATAAAAAATAAATAAAATTTAAAAAAAAAAAAGCCCACAGAAATAGAGGAGGTTAGAAAAACCACATATGTTTCAAAGACTAAAGAAATAGGTAATCTGAAGATGACCTAAGCCAAAATCATACAAATACCTAGTGTTTTTGCCAGGACTTCAAGAACTCTGCTACCAAATGCATATATTTGCTTTGGATATCATGCAAAGCCTACATCTGAATAAATGAATCCCACAGCAAAAGAAATACGTGAAATGGCCATGTATTTATGAACTAGTTAATATGCCACTTAAAAAAACTAAAAATCCTAAAACTCATTCGAGGACTAAGTTAAGAACTATGATTATATCAATAAACTTAGCAAATGTCACAAGTGTTAGCTGTTTTAGTATTGTATTTTCAAGAACCCTAATGGTTTTTTAAAAAAAATCAAGAGAATCAATTAGATAAATTCTCAGTAATACGCTTTAATAAGCCAATATAATTTACTTTAACCTTCTTCTGAAAGAAAAACAGAGGCTCTTGTTCAAATAACTCCCTTTTACACTAGATTTCTAATCCTAAATCCCTAAAAATGAAATACATTCTATTATTTTAAAAAATAATCCAAATTTAAGTTTAGTAAGAGAGATTTGTACCATGGGTTAAAATGTAAAAACAAAAGAGATATCAAAAGTATTCTTAACAAAATAATCACCAGACAAGACATAATATTAACATGATGCTAATTACAAACGGTATTTAACAACACATTTTATTAAAGAAGTCATTATAAATATATATTTCCCATGAGGTTCCCCCCACACACTTTTCTTTTTTTGGGGCCACGTTGTGTGGCATGCGGGTTCCTAGTTTGCTGACCGGGGATTGAACCCATGCCGCCTGCAGTGGAAGCACAGAATCTTAACCACTGAACCGCCGAGGAAGTCCCTCCCATCAGGTTTCTAACCCAACTAAGAAATAACAGTATAAGGGATCCCTCCATACTCATTAGTATGAGTATCTTCCAATGGCCAAATCCCCGCAGAAGTCTATGCGCTGAGCCCCTGAGACAGAAAGAAAGAAGTGAAAATTGAGAGATGAAGCTAAAAGCAAATAGGAAAATGATAAAACAGAGTATACCCCAAAATCTCTTCTGGTATTAGTAGATATTATACAGACCCTATATTTTATAAGGTCTTATCCACATCATATCCTTGTCTAAATCATGCCTTTCCAGAAGAGGGTGAAAATAGTTTTGTATTCCTCAATTTAAATGTTTTAATCCATTATGACACATAAAAACATAAGGACTATATCTAAGTAGTTCAAGCCATACAGGATTCCAAGGGTCATCTAACCCAGTGGTTAGATTTTAATCACTAGCTGGAGATTTTAATCACCTAGAGAGTTAAAAACAAAACCGAAAAACACCAATACCCAACCCCACCAAACCCCGCACCAGACCAATTAAATCACAATCTCCAAAAGTGGAGCCCAGGCACCGGTAGTTTTTTCTAAAAACTTCCCTAAATGATTCTAATGTGCAGCTAATCTTGAGAACCACTAGTCTATCCGAGATATTGCTAGAATTCTAAGGATTAAAAACTAAAATATGCTCAATGACACACTAAAGGCACAGCCAGAAGAGGGCAGCAAGAAGCTATTCTGGAAAGCCACATAGGGAAAAACAAGGAGCCTTCCTCAGGGAAAGACCCCACAGAGATTCACGTGTTCTGGGAGAAATGCCATGCCTCAAGTGGGAACTAATGAACGGTAAGGAACCAAGCAGAGATAAGCCAGCAAACAGAGTGATTTGAAGGAACAAGAGAAAGCCTGAAAATGTTAAAGAAGCACCTAGCACAAAAAAGATCGCTCAGTGAATGAAGAGGCTGAAGTTAGAGTCACTGGCAAGCAGAAGGAAATTCTCCAAAATATGAAGGCAGAAGTTAGAACAGTTTCTTGAAGCCTCCTTCTTCAACAATAACAATCCCAGCTGAACTGAAAAATAGTGTGAATCTTGAGAGGTGGTTTTGGCATTCACAAAAATATAATAGCTTTAGCATAAAACGAGTAACTTAAAAACAATCGTGGACAGCATAATATAAAAAACCAATATGAGATGTCAGAGTGACCCACAATAAAAATATATTCTCATTTTAAAATTGAAACTACAAAACTTACAACCTTTAGCAATGGGTATATGACTTCATAATCCCCTTCTACAGGATGCTTGGAAATAAACAACAACTAGCTGTTCTAATTTAGGCAATAATCTACAGCTATTTAAAACCCTAATACATTTTGGCAAAAAGACCCACACCACTTCTCTTTTAAACACTAATCCCTCTTTTCATTGGCCATTAGGAAACTCAGGGCTTTTAAGAGTTTTTTTTTGAGTCTTTTAAGGTGCATGTCATAGCATACATTTTTGAGGATTCATATCATCCTTACTACTTATCTTCCTTATGCTCATTTTCCAGTTATCCAGATTTCCTTAGCTATTTACATTATCTTATTGTGTCACTGAAAAATGCATAAAATTCTTTTTGAAATTAGACTGAGATTAAGGGAATCAATTAAAATATAACCCAGACTCATCTAACATTTAAAAGTTCATTTAGTACTTTATAAACACTATCAGTAATACTGCAAATACATGATGCTCCAAAGAGGTCTAGTGTGAATGTACCAGTAATAAATCCATCATGACTACTAAAAAAAGCAGCTCTAAGCACCCAGGAGAGTTTATCATTCTTTATATATTAAGATGATATATCCATTACTAGTAATATCTCTACTACTAACCACATAATAAAAACAATAAACTGGGGTTCAAGATGGTGGCATGCAAAGAGCCTGAACTTACTTCCTCCCACAGACACAACAAATATACAGTTGTATATGGATCAATGTTCTCGGAGAAGAACCTGAGAACCAGCTGAGCACCTGCGCCACAAGAAAGGGTAAAAAAGACCACATCGAGATGGGTAGGGGAGGCAGAGAAACACTCTTGCCAAAACCCTCAAACCTGTGGCTGCACATAACAGGGATCTCATCAGACAGGTACTCCCCCTGGAGGCATGAAGGGTTGATGTGCCACATCAGGCACCCCAGCCCCTGGGATCTACACCATATAGACAAACTCCCAAAATGTCTGGCTCAGAAAACCAGATGCTGACATCCAAGGGTCCCAAAGGGCAATAGGAAACTGAGACTCCCCACTTAAAAGGCTCTCGTGCCCTGACACCCAGTGAAATAACAGCAGTTTTTAAAAGTGCCAAGACTATATGTGAAGGAGAGTCATTTTCAAAACTAAAAACTTCAGCTGGAGGGGTAGGGAATGATGGAAATGCTCCCTGGAGTGATGTGGCACTATCTCGCCACATCGTTGAAACTAGAGAGCACCAGTGGCCGCAGCACTCCCCACCTCCGCAAGTGAGGAAAGAGAGGATCCAAATAAATAAAATCAGAAGTGAAAGAGAAGTTACAACTGATATCACAGAAATACAAAGACTCGTAAGAGATTACTATTCACAATTATATGCCAGTGAATTGGACAACCTAAAAGAAAAGGATAAATGCCTAGAAACAGACAATCTTCCAAGACTGAATCATGAAAAATATAAAATCTGAGTAAACCAATTACTAGTAATGAAATTGAATCAGTAATTTAAAAACACCCAACAAAAAAGTTCAGGACTAGACAGTTCCACTAGTGAACTCTACCAAACATTTAAAGAGTTAGTATGTATCCTTTTAAAATTATTCCCAAAAAATTGAAGAGGAAGGAACACTTCCAAACTCATTTTTGAAGGCCAGTATTACACTAATATCAAAACTAGACAAAGACATGATGAAAAAAGGAAATTACAGGCCAGTATCACTGATAAAAATAGAAGCAAAAATCCTCAACAAAATATTAGCAAACCAAATTCAATAATACAGTAAAAGAATCATATACCATGATCAAGCGGGATTTATTCCAGGGATGCAAGGATGGCTCAACATCCTCAAGTCAATCAATGTGATACACCACATTAACAAAACAAGGGAAAAATTCATATTATCATCTCGATAGGTGCAAAAAAAAAAAGCTTTTGACAAAATTCAACATCCATTCATGATAAAAATTCTCAACAAAGTAGGTATGGAGGAAACATACCTCATAATAAAATGTAAAACATAGTAAAAGCCATATATGACAAACTCACAGCTAACTTCATACTCAACGTTGAAAAGCTGAAAGCATTTCCTCTAAGACTCAGAACAAGAGAAGGATGGCCACTCCTGCCACTTCTATTCAACATAGAACTGGTAGTCTTAGCCATAGCAATTAAGCAAGAAGAAGAAATAAAAGGCATCCAAATTGGAAATGAAGAGGTAAAACTGTTTCTATTTGCAGATGACATAATACAATATATTGGTATAAAGAAAACCCTAAAAACTCCAACAAAAAACTATTAGAATAAATGAATTCAGTAAAGCTTCAGGATACAAAGTTAATATACAGAAATCAGTTGCATTTCTACACACTAATAAGTTATCACAAAGAGAAATTAAAAAAAGAATCACACGTATAACTGCAACAAAAAGAATAAAATACCTAGGAATGAATTTAACTAAGGAGGTGAAAGACCTGTACTCAGAAAACTATAAGACACTGATGAAAGAAACTGAAAGTGACATAAATAAATAGAATGATATACCATGCTCATGACTGGAAGAATATTGTTAAAATGCCCATTCTACCCAAAGCAAACTACAGATTCAATGAAATCCCTATCAAAATATCAATGGCATTTTTCACAGAACTAGAATGAAGAATCTTAAAATTTGTATGGAACCACAAAAGATCCTGAACAGCCAAAGTGATCTTGAGAAACAAAAACTGGAAGTATCATACTCTCTGATTTCAAACTATACTAACCAAAACATCATAGTACTGGCACAAAAAGACACAAAGATCAATGGAATATAACAGAGAGACCAGAAATAAATCAACACATATACAAACAATTAATCTATGACAAAGAAGGCCAGAATATACAATGGGGAAAAGACAACCTCTTCACCAGATGGTGTTGGGAAAACTGGGCAGATACATGCAAAAAAATAAAAAATAAAACTGAACCACTATCTTACACCATATACAAAAATAAAGTAAAAATGGATTAAAGACTTGAATGCAAGACCTGAAACCACAAATACTTCTAGATGAAAACATAGGCGTTAAGTTCTTTGACATCAATCTTAATGATATAGTTTTGGACTATCTCTTCAGGCAAGGGAAACAAAAGCAAAAATAAACAAATTGGACTACATTAAACTAAAAAGCTTCCTTTGTACACTAAAGGAAATCATCAACAAAACAAAAAGGCAACTTACTGAATAGAAGAGAAAATTTGCAAATCAGATATCAAATAAGGGGTTAATATCCAAAAAATATATAGATCTTATACAAGTTAATATCCAAAAAAACAATCTGATTAAAAAATAGGCAGAAAACCTGAACAGACATTTTTCCAAAGACAACACACAGATGGCCAACAGGAACATGAAAAAATGCTCAACATCACTAATTATCATGGAAATGTAAATCAAACCCACAATGAGATAGGACTTCACATCTGTCAGAATGGCTATCATCAAAAAGACAACAAATAACAGGTGTAGGCAAGGATGTGGAGAAAAGGGAACCCTGTGCACTGTTGATGGAATCAAAAATTGGTGTAGCCACTATGGAAAACAGGGAAGTTCCTCAAAAAATTAAAAATAGAACTACCATATGATCAGCAATCCCACTTCTAAGTATTTATCTGAAGAAAACAAAAACACTAACTCAAAAAGATATATGCACCCCTACGTTCACTGCAGCATTATTTACAATAGCCAAGATATGAAGACAATCTAAGTGTCCACTGATAAATGGGTAAAGAAAATGTGGTATATATACAATAAAATATTCAGCCATAAAAATAAAAGAATGAAACCTTGCCATCTGCGATAACACGGATGGACCTAGAGGGTATTACACTAAGTGAAATAAGTGAAATAAGTCAGACAAAGACAATTACTGAATGATTTCACTTACATGTGTAATCTAAAAAACAAAACAAAACCAAACTGAAACAGACTCATAGAGACAGAAAACAAACTGCTGGTTACCAGAGGAGAGGGAGGTGGGGAAGGGGTGAAATAGATGAAGGGGATTAAGAAGTATAAAGCTGCAGTTATAAAACAAATAAATAGTGAAATACGGTGTACACCATAAGGAATACAGTCAATAATATTGTAATAACTTTGTATGGTGACAGGTGGTAACTAGATTTATCATGGTGACCATTTTGAAATGTATATAAATATCAAATCACTATGAGGTACACCTGAAACTAATATGATATTGTATGTCATTTATACTTCAATAAAAAAGATTAAAAACTTGAACTCAATATATACCTTTAACACTCACACTGGCACTAAACAAATGGTCACTTTTTCATTATTAAAAAAAATACAAAGAATTATTGAAGAGTATTTTAAAAGATATTTTAGCTTTAGGATTTAATTAACACAATTTTTCTGATGTTCTGACAGAAAAAAAATATAGAAAGGTATTCAAAGTTTCTCAGAACTTATTATTTTAAGCTAAAAACTTAGCTTCTACACAACCCTGTAAAGCAACTATACTCCAATAAAAATTAATTTTAAAAAAAACTTAGTCTCTACCCTTTAGTCTGTTCAAAAATAAATACAACGAAATCACCTTTTCCTATACCACCTCATTCTTCTACAGGTTGTAGAGTAGAGGAGAATCACAAACTTGGAAGAGAAGAAATCATTATCACAGATTTTCATTTGTAATTCACTTAAAATCACAAATGCCTAGCTGACCACAGTATCCAGGTGAGCTTAATATCAATCACCTGTGTGTAAATTTCATATTTTATAACTGTATTAACTCAATCTCTACTACCTTAAAATTACTCCATGTGCTGCCTCAACTCTTCACAATAAAATGCCAAAGGCTTAATTATGTTTAAATTTCTTGAAGTTCATGCTTAATTCATCTTTGCATCTCTTAATATTTATAATGCCATTGATGATACAGCACATATGACACCAGCAAGATCTTTTTCCTTCCCTTACTTTTTCATTGTGATGTATACCTTACATACATTATAGTGCATAAAACTAAATGTTCCAAATGTTTATATGAGAATTATAAACTTAATAAAATATTTGTATTAAATATTATCTGGGTAGAAACCCAGATGTTCCTCAATGAATAAATGGATGAACAAATTGTGGTATATGTATATAAAGGAATATTACTCAGCTATAAAAAGGAACAAAGTGTGGATACATGTCACAACTTGGATGAATCTCAAAACATTATGATAAGTGAAAGAAATCAGACAGAAAAGGTCACATACTGTGTGATTCCTTTTATATGATATATTCAGAATGGGCAAATCCACAGAGACAAAAATCAGATCACCTAATGGAGATGAGTGTCTTTATGGGATGATAAAAAAAAAAATTTTGAAACTAGAGAGAGCTGTTGGTTGCACAACATTATAAATACACTAAATACCACTGACTTGTATACTTTAAAATGGTTAGCTGTGTACTATGTGAATCTGACTTCAATAAACAATACATATTTCAAGAAAAACCATATGTGTAATGTAGAGTTATAAAATGAATACCTGTATAACCCAACACCAAAGTGGGAAACAGAACTCTTCAGTACTGAAGAATCCTCTCAAGTGTTCTTCCTTAAACCTCCCTTCTCTAGAGATAAAAAGTATCCTGATTTTTAATAATCATTTCCTAGCTTTTCTTTATAGCTTTACCATCTACATACCCACCCTTAAACAAAACAGTACAATTTCATCATACTTTATGAATCCTTTTGCCTTTCTTTTTTTCTTTTAAAGTTTATTTATTTATTTATGGCTGTATTGGGTCTTCGTTTCTGTGTGAGGGCTTTCTCTAGTTGTGGCAAGCGGGGGCCACTCTTCATTGCAGTGCACGGGCCTCTCACTATCGCAGCCTCTTGTTGCGGAGCACAGGCTCCATATGCGCAGGCTCAGTAATTGTGGCTCACGGGCCCAGTTGCTCCACAGGCTCAGTAGCTGTGGCTCACGGGCCCAGTTGCTCCACGGCATGTGGGATCTTCCCAGACCAGGGCTCGAACCCGTGTCCCCTGCATTGGCAGGCAGATTCTCAACCACTGTGCCACCAGTGAAGCCCTTGCCTTGCTTTCTTACAATCAACATTATATTTTTAAGATTCATTTACATTGCTGGATTTACACCATAGTTCATTGTATTGCTTGTAGTCTAGGGAGATTATTTTTCATTAATAGATTTTATGCATATAAAGTTCCTCCATGTCTTCTCATGGCTTGATAGCTGATTTCTTTTTATACTGTATAATGGAATATTATACAACACTCCATTGTGTAGCTGTACCACAGTTTGTTTTTCCATTCACCTACTGAAGGACATCTTGGTTGCTTCTAAGTTTTGACTATTATGAATAAAGTTGCTATAAACATTCATGTGCAGGTTTTTGTGTAGACATAAGTTTTCAACACATTTGAGTAAATATCAAAGAGTGTGGGGCTTCCCTGGTGGCGCAGTGGTTGCGCGTCCGCCTGCCGATGCAGGGGAACCGGGTTCGCGCCCCGGTCTGGGAGGATCCCACGTGCCGCGGAGCGGCTGGGCCCGTG
>NC_041217.1:107739048-107747874 GCF_002837175.3 Physeter macrocephalus
GCCTGTGCTCCGCAACGGGAGAGGCCACAGCAGAGGGAGGCCCGCATACCACAAAAAAAAAAAAAAAAAAAAAGAGTGTGTGATTACTGGATCATATGGTAAGAGTATGTGACTGTGTTTAATTTTGAAAGAAAGTGCCAAAGTGCCCTTCAAAATGGCTGTACCATATTGCATTCCCACCAGCGATAAATGAGAGTTCCTGTTGCTCCATACCTTCACCAGCATTTGGTGCTGTCGGTGTTCTGGATTTTCACAATTCTAATACGTGTACAGTGGTAAATTTTTGTTTTAACTTGCAATTCCCTAATGACATATGATGTTGAGCATCTTTTCATATGCTTGTTATCTGAATGTCTCCTTTGGTGAGATGTCCATTCAGATATTTGGTTCATTTGGGTTGTTCATTTTCTTACTGTTGAGTTTTAAGGGTTCTTTGTATATTTGGGGTACCAGTCCTTTACCATATATGTGTTTTGCAAAAACATTCTTGTTTTTTCAATCTCTTAACAGTATCTTTCACAGACCATTAGTTTTTCATTTTAATTAAGTCTAATTTATCAATTTTTTCTTTCATAGATTATGCTTTTGGTGTTGTTTCTAAAAAGGCATCACCAAACCTATGGTAATCTAGATTTTCTCCTATATCATCTTCTGGGAGCTTTATAGTTTTTTGCTTAACATTTAGGTTGACATTGGGGTAATTTTTGTGAAAGTTGTGTACAGATTTTTTTTTTTTTTTTTTGCATGAGGATGTCCTGTTGTTCCAACACCATTTGTTGAAAAGACTATCCTTTTCTCATTGAAATGTCTCAGCTCCTTTCTCAAAGATCAACTGACTATATGTATGTGAGTCTGTTTCTGGGCTATTTTGTTTCACTGATCTACTTGTCTATTTTTTCACCATATACCACACTGTCATGGTTTCTGTAGCTTTACAGTAAGTCTTGAAGTCCCATAGTGTCAGTCCTCCAACTTTGTTCCTCTTTAATACTGTGTTCTCTATTTTGGGTCTTTTACCTGTCCACATAAACTTAGAATCAGTTTGTCAATATCCACAAAAGAACTTAATGGGATTTAGATTGGGATTACACTGAATCTAAAGATCAAGTTGGGAAGAAATGATATCTTAACCATACTGAGTCTTCCTATCCATGAACATGGAATATCTTTATTTAAACCTTGCATTTTCTTCATCAGAATTCTGTCATTTGGTATTTTAACCCAAGTATATTTAACTCTTGACATTTCTTCTATTTCCTCTAGATTTTATTACTATTAAAACAAGAGAAAATTTGGGGTTAAAAGTAAAAAGAGAAGTAAAGTAAATGAAAGAGCAGATACCTTGGCAATTCAGCCTCAGGGGAAAGGTGGGAGACAACATATCACAATACTGTTAACTCCACTCATTTTGAGAAGCATAACATAGTGGTTAAGAGTAAGACTGCCCAGGTTTAAATCTTGATTCCATCACTTGCTAGATGTGTGACTGTGGGCCATTTATGCTATGGGAGCCATGTTTTCTTCTGTGTAAAATGGGCTGATTAAGTACTTACCCATATAAGGTTTTTGTGAGGATTAAGTCATCAAATTAAATAATCTAATCCATGGAAAGAATTTAAATAAAAGTCAGGAATTTTTTTCTTTCACAGTTGTCTCTGATTTTTATGATAAATTTTATTCAAAAAATTTAGACTCTAAATGTTCATAAATTTGCTCATTACCTAAAAATTCACTTTGCACATACTGACAACTTGTAGTCCACAACTCTTGCTAATTTATGTTAATATCCCCTCCATAACATAACAAAATGTGGCAGATCTTTTCACAGCATTACTCATCTGTAATTTCAAATGACAATATCATAAATGATTTCAAAGCTAAATATAATTCATTTTTACCGTCCAAAGATTCAGGGATGAGAAGAAAAGTTCTACTCTACAGTTTCTAAATACATTCTCTAATTCCTTAAATTCAACTAGCAAGGATCTGTGTGTAACTAACAAGAAAATGTTATTCAAAGTATAAAGAGAAAAAATCATGCAGCAGTTTAAACCTCTCTAAATGAAGGATAATTTACAATGGAGATGATTACCACAGAGTAAGGTGGTATTTTTCCTGGTGGGAAAATCTTCTTAGTGGCACCCTGTAAAGACACCAATCCTTTCCACCTAACTGATAGGTTTCTTTGTTTGTTTTTTTAATTATAACTCAAGACAGCAGAGCAAAAAGTCAGATCATAGAAACTGATTGGAAGTAAAGGCATCACAAGGAGATAATCTGAAGGGAAAAAAAAAAGTTCCTTTAACCATCAGTTCCTTTTCAGCAGGTTCACACTGCTCAAAACCAGATTTTTAAGGGAGCATTACTGATATTTTTCTACAGCCATGATGGCCAACTGGGAATATTTTTTGAAACTATCTTCCAGCTAAAAGTATCTAGGCCATCTATGTTTTAAAGAACTTTGAGGACTTGACTGATTCCTTTTCAACTTTAAATCAGACAAAGAATTGTTCCTTCAGAAGAATCCTGGCTTAACCTGCAGATTCTCTAATGGCCTACTTTCCTCTGAATGTGGGACAACTTTGGATTCAAAAGGAAAATTTTTTAATTCTGAATTTCCAGAAAAGGAAATTATCACTTGCATATTTATTTCTTAAAGCAATAAATCCACTCCTAGTTGATAACCCAAAATAACTGCACTCAAGCCCTTTCCTTGCCCAATTCTTATCAAGAGAGATTTAAAGAAATTATATATATATATGCATATATATTATATAAACCTTTGTACATATATATACCTTTATACATATACATACATATTATATATATATATATAGACAGAGAGAGAGAGAGAGGAAGCGAGGGAGAGAGGGAGAGAGGGAGTTCATCCTTGCCCAATTCTTATCAAGAGAGATTTAAAGAAATTATATATATATATGCATATATATTATATAAACCTTTGTACATATATATACCTTTATACATATACATACATATTATATATATATATATATAGACAGAGAGAGAGAGAGAGAGGAAGCGAGGGAGAGAGGGAGAGAGGGAGTTCAACCATTTCTTGATACACTCTAGGTTTTATTTTTGGATAAAGATTACTTATTTAGCTCCCCAACATTCACCCCCAATAAAAATTACACCTAAGCATCATGACATTGGCTTTCACCTAGGATGATGTAAGAAAAGAGCTTTGTGAAGCCCACTACATCATTCAATACTCCCTTTATGAGACCCCATTCAAGTGAACTTTCTTCAGAAATAGGCACTAGGTGGGCTTCCCTGGTGGCACCGTGGTTAAGAGTCTGCCTGCCAACGCAGGGGACACGGGTTCAGGCCCTGGCCCGGAAGGATCTCACATGCCGCAGAGCAGCTGGGTCTGTGCGCCACAACTACTGAGCCTGCACTCTGGAATCCGCAAGCCACAACTGCTGAGCCCATGTGCCTGAAGCCCGTGCTCCACAGCAAAGGCCATGACAATGAGAAGCCCACACACCACAGCGAGGAGTAGCCTCCACTTGCTGCAACTAGAGAGGGCCTGTGCACAGCAACGAAGACCCAACACAGCCAAAAATAAAAACAAATTTATTGAAAAAAAAAGAAATATGCACTAGGAAAAGTTTTGCCACCCCCAAGGAACTTGTGCATTTTATTTTTGGCTTTAGACAGAAGGAAATTCTCAGAATCAAATTCCCAGCCCCAAATCATCAAGCTATACACTTAAGACTTATACATTTTACTGTAGGTAAATTATATCTCAAAAAATTTTCCCAGCTCAACTTTAGTAAATGATAAAGAATTCTAACATAACATGTGTTCTAACTGTTCCTGTAGTCTTGACTTTCTAATTTATATTTTTCCCTGATCCTAAAACTTTATTCCTTTTTTCATCTATTTTATTTTCCATTAAGATACTCACAGAGGAAGCCTGAAAACACCTTGCAACACACGAGAAGAAAGCAGAACAAAACAGACTGGGTCTTTGACACTGGCAGCCAATCCTACCAGTGAATTATCATCAATTCCCTAGAGAAGGGGAATAAAATTCATACTGTTTGTGTGAACAAGATATTTATAATTAATTTATAATATTAGTTGAATAATGTATAACTAAACAATTTGGTAAGCCTATTAATCATTTATTCATGGAGACATTATTCTGAAATAAATGTCTTTTGATCTTAAAATCCCAATTCAAGAACCTTAACCAGATATTATTTGTTACAAATTATAACAAAACTCTGAATCTAGGTGGTCACCAAAATGTTAAAAAGACGGAAACAGGCAACCCCTAATTGATTCTACCTGTAGTTACCTACCTGTTGAGACTCAGAGCATCTGTGTCACTGGAAAGCGCTGCTAAATGAATTGATATGCAAATACTTCTCATATGCACTGCAATTTGCCATAAAAGGAAAGAACAAATCTGAATAATCTACTGTGAATACATTCTGGTGAAACAAACACTGAAACATATAAACTACATAAAACCATATATGTTACATATAAAGTAAGATGCTTTTATGTACATTGTTTCCTTGCCTGAAATGCCTGTCTTCCTACTAATTGGTTGAATCAACTTGCAACTCTTCATTAGAGATTCAGCTCAATACCACCTTCCCTTGAAGGACTACTGAAACCTCACAAATCCATTCCATTGCTATCATAAAGCAGAAAAGATGGAGGGACATTTCCTGGAATTGTCTGCTAAGCATACAGAATAAGAAGCAACTTCTTTTACTCCAACTTTTTATTTTGAAAAAATTCAAACCTAAAAAAAGGTTGTAAGAAAGTACAACAAGCACCCTTACATCCTTTATCTAGATCATTCAGTCTCAGTGGGGGAAATATTGCCTCCAAAAGGGCAAAATTCGTTCATGGGTGGGGGGTGGTAGTGAAAAAAATCTTTGAACATTACAAAAAGGTTGAGAAATGTAGACTGACCAACTGTTAATATTTTGCCACATTTGCTTTCTCTCTTTACACATACACACTTTTTTTTTTTTTTTTGGTTGAACCATTTGAAAGTTACTTGCACCAACATGACATTTCACTCCTAAATATGTCAATACGTATTCCTCTAAGAGCACAGGTATTTTCTTCCATAATCACAATATAATTACCATATTAAAATCTATTATTACTATTATTATTATTAATACCATTCATTCTCAAATTTCTCCAATCATTCCAATAATGTCCTATATGGCTTACCCTCCAATCCAAGATCCAATGAAGGATCCAGCACACAATTAATTGCCATGTCTCTTTAGTCTCCTTTAATTTCCCTATTTATTTAGTCTTTCATATTACCAATATTTTTTCAAGAGTCTAAGTCAATTTTTCTGTAGAAGATCCCCTACTTGGATTCATCTGATTTTTTTCTTCATTAAATTATCTTTTTTTTTTAATTGGCTGAAATACCACACAGGTGAAGTTTTATTCTTCTTGGTGCATCACATCAAGATGCATATAATACCAGTTCATGCTACAATGTTAAGTTTGATCATTTGGGTAACTAAGTTTCTCCATATCCTGTCCCAAAAATCTTTCACCCAATGGTTTCAGCATCTTATCTCAATCAATTATTTCTGTAGTGCTTACTCTATTTACAGATTTTTCTATTTCTAGAATTCTTTCCACATTTATTAGTTGGATTAAAAGAAGAGCAAATGACCACTTTCTAACTATGTACATAAGGGCCCTGTGTTGTGAGGGCCATGGGGAGTTTAAGTGGAGTAGTGGAGTGATTCTTGGATCTCCTGAAGAGCATCTCTGCATCTCACTACCTTTTGTATGGGATTCTGGTTAAAATCTCATGAATAAAGTGTTCTACTGATTGGGAGAAAAAAATACTAAAAACCACTAGGTTAGAACAGCACTTATCCAGTACAACTTTCTGCAACAATGAAAATGTTCTACACCATCAAGAGTGGCTACCAGCCACATGCAGCTACCAAGCACTTGAAATGTGGCTAGTAGGACCAAAAAACAGGAGTTTTAATTAAATTTAGATTTAAATGGCCACGTGTGGCTAGTGGTACTATATTAGCGTAGGCTTAGACACTCTAAACTTTTTATATTTGCCACTTAAATGCAAATGCATGCAACACCAACTTAATCAGCTTTTAAAAACAATAACATGGTAAGAGGAATAGTAACTATCATTTGAGAACTTTTTATATGCCAAGTTTTATATAATGTACCTTTACATATATTTTCATTTAATCCTATGACCCTCTAATCAAGAGTATACCTTTTTGAGAAATGTTTTGTGATGAAATTAACCATGTAATTAGAGCAGCAAAATTTATTTAGAAAAACTAGGGTTAAACTGTTAATTGAATCAATATTTTAATATGCTAAAACTTTTAATACTAGAGTTAAAGCATTTGTTGGAAGAAACCAATAGCTAATGAAAACCTCTAATAGCTAGAGGTTTGTTTAAAAGTTAGCAACACCTTTACTATCCTGATTAAAAATAAATGGCATGGGGAAACTTCATTTGATTTCTAATGTCATGGATAACTTACGAATATGAACCATATTGTGCCTGGAGCAAGTGATAAGGTTTTCAAATGAAAAACAAACCACAATTCTGGTCAATAGACAAATATAGAGGTTTGGTTAAATAAAGCTATTTTGCAAATTGTGTTACTGATATACAACTATATCAGAATGAAAACTATGCTTTCAACAGCAAACTCATAAGCCATCTCCTCCAAAAACTGCTACCTTTAATACAGTAGCATTCTAACACTAAAAGATAATATAGTGAAATATCTCTCCCCTTCCTCCACCCTCCCCTTCCAAAAAAGATATTTTAAAAGTCTGCATGGAAGGTTTCATATATGATAAGCACAGCTGCCAAGATCCATAAAAGCAGAACTTCACTCCCTGATAGAATACAATCTGCAAAGACCTCAACAGGTTTAAATTTGAAACTTTAATTAAAAAAAAAAAAAGGTTAGTATCAGTATCATGAAGTACTCACAATTCTGCCTTCTTTCTCTCTTCTGGACCTTCACACATATTGCTCTTCTTGAAATATCCTTTGCTGCCTATCATTATCTGTCTTCTGCAAACCCTTTGTAAATGTTTTTCACTCTCCCAGGAAAACCCTTCTAACCTTTAGCCTATGCTGTCTCCTCCTCTCAAGTGGCACAGGATTGGTGTGAGGATGAAATAAGTATAAAAATGCCTGGCCTATAACAACTCTGAATAAAGGACACACAATCATATGTATATACCCTACTAGTATACAGTATCTGGTCCATGACAGGCACACTCTAGGCAGAGGAAAATCGTTTTGAGATAAAAAGCGGGAGGAGAGATAAAGGAATAGGGTGTGTTCTTTTGGCATAAAGGAATTTGAATATTTTAAAAGAAAATCCAGTTGACCAGAACACCCTTCATCAAAACTAACCAAGTTAACTTTCACGTTACTTTAGTTACAGGGGCATGTAACATGCAAACAAAAAAGTTTCTCTCCAAATAAAAAAAAAGTGCACAGAGGTCACACTTCTGAAACCCTGTTTATTTTTTAACATATTTCATTTATATTGAGAATAGACAATAAGCTAGTTTGTCTCATATAATATGATGTCTTTAGGGAGACAATTCTCCATTGGTCTCTCATATTTCTGCATGCCCTGCAAGCAGAGGCACTGACTGCTCTTTGCTTCAGACTATCTTTTCAAGGGTGGTTGTAAAGCAATAGCCTTGGAAGAGAGAGATTGTGCCTCCTTCTAGAGCAAAAATTTGTGCTCCCTAAACTCAAGGCTGCTCTCCAGTAATGCACCCCACTCTATGTGCAGATGTCATCCAGTCCACTTCATGTCACCTATGGTAGGTGGAGCCCAGGAAACCGGTGCAAAAATGCTGATACTCATGTCTTCTTACCAGCTTCCATGAAACTACAGCAGGCTAATTTGTTGGCATGCAATAAAATCTCATAATCTGTATATCCATAAACATAATCATGTTGAAATATCAGAGGTCTCACGAGTCAAAATTTTTTACTTAGTTTTTCAGAACATATGATAATCCAATCAAATGTCTTTGTGATCACTGGAAAGGATAACCTTATGGTATCCGTCTGCAATGCAATCATTAGTTAGATTATCAAGCTACCTGTTTTCTAGACACCTATTTCCAAAACACAAGAATATTTTGCATGTTTCTAGCCACAGGGCCTATGCTTAATGATTAAAGGTGCTCTTGATACAATGGGCTCTCTAGCCAAGTGGCTTTCAAAGAGCAGTCAATGTTATGTATTTGTGAAAGATGCCCAAGAAATTCTGATACACAGCTACCTATATCTCACCCAGGTAAGACCACTGCTTTAGGACTCCAGCCTCATAAACAGTAAGAGACTTCTACTATGAGGGTGACAGTCTACATAACACCCTCTTATAAACACTGGAGGTAGTGCAGTTTGGTAAAAAGAGTTCTAGTCCTAGTTCTAGTTCTAACAGCCTTAAATGAATAAGCAACTACAGCCACATCCTCTTGTTCCATGCTTCATATTTGCCTTACCTGTACAAGAAGACCACTGGATGATTACTAAGATCCCTTCACGTCTAAATTTCTTTAATTCATAGGCTACCAGTTACTAAAATTGCTGTGATTCAATGGAAGACATTCACCCACTACAACAATAACAGGGCTTCCCTGGTGGCGCAGTGGTTGAGAGTCCGCCTGCCGATGCAGGGGACACGGGTTCGTGCCCCGGTCTAGGAAGATCCCACATGCCACGGAGTGGCTAGCCCGTGAGCCATGGCCGCTGAGCCTGTGCATCCAGAGCCTGTGCTC
>NC_041217.1:107748277-107753326 GCF_002837175.3 Physeter macrocephalus
GAGCCTGTGCTCCGCAACGGGAGAGGCCACAGCAGTGAGAGGCCCGCGTACCGCAAAAAAAAAAAAAAAAAAAAACTTCAGTTCGACATTCCATTAAGATAACAATGCTACCTCTGGGTTAGAATACAATTAAAACAAACACATATGAATCAGCTTCTAAATTCAAGGAGCCAAGAGGTAGGTAGCCGTATTATCAATATTATTAAAACCAGATGCTTTTCACCAGACCTAAACTGTCAAATACTTATGGCCTAGAAAGAGTAATGAGGGTCTCCCTGAACATACCAGTTTGAGCATTTGTCCCAGAGACTTTCTAGTTT
Organism: Physeter macrocephalus; assembly: GCF_002837175.3. Lineage (NCBI taxonomy): Eukaryota > Metazoa > Chordata > Mammalia > Artiodactyla > Physeteridae > Physeter > Physeter macrocephalus. The sequence continues at coordinate 107,748,598 of NC_041217.1, forward strand.
TTTTGTTTTTTTAAAGAGCCTTGGCTACCAAAAGGGTGTTTTGTTATCCAAAATATTAATAAATTCAGTCTTCTTTTGTGGGCCATCAGTTCATGTTCCTGTAGCAGTGTATATATATTTCAAGTTCTTCTGAAACTCGGCACATTAATAATCATGGTTCTTCCCTCAGGCCAATATAACAGCAATCACCTAGTCTATAAGAAGCTGTTCAAGATTGTTGCAAATTTCTTGTCTAAAATATACAGGTCACTGCAAAGCAACTCCAAATAGCTAAAGAGGACTAATATGGCAGCATATTTTAAGAGAGATGTGGATTCAAAGCTAACTTATTAGCTGTTTGAGTCTTTTCCACCTATTTAACCTCCCTAAGCCCCAGTTTCTTCAGAGGATTATATCTACAACACAGGACTGTTTGTAAGAATTAAATGAGACTATTTCATAAGGGGCCTAACACAGACTTGGACACATAGTAAAAGTTCAATAAATGACAGGTAATATTATTAACTGACCAGGAATTCATGACATTCCATGATCTTTTCCCTATCTTCCCAATGGTATCCCACTATTTCCTAACATTACTGTACATTTTTAACATGCCATATCACATCTCATATACTGAATATACCTTATGTGCCCCATGTTCATGCCTTTGATCATGTCATACTCTCTGCCTGAATTTTCTCTGGCAAATTCTTATCCATTTTTAGAACCCTTGATCAAATCCCATTCTCCTTCAAGAGAACTTCAAATACCTACTCCTCTCAGAAAGCCAGTCAGACCCCTGGGGCTTGCAGCTGGTGCTCAAAAGGAAACAAATTATTAACCCCCAAGAAAATTTAGAAGACTGTAAGAGATAACAGGTGCTGGTTTTGTAGAAAGTAGAAACTAGCAGCTTGAACATTAGAAATAGGCCAAAAGAATAAATCTTCATTGTGAAGCTAAACTTATAACGAAAGCAGGGCAAAGACAGCAGAATGTCCAGTACACACAGGAGTTGCTTCATGGCTATCTAAGTTAATGAATGTAAGAAAAAAGCCTGGGAAATTAAAAATATTATTTTTCATGGTTCCTGATAGCTATGTTAGAGAAAAAGACTCACTATAGCCTTCAAGCAAATATGCTCTCCACATTAAAAAAAAATCCTAAATATCAAGGTACCATTTAGAAAAACATGTCAATTTTTACTAAAGTTTCATTTTTTAAATCACTAGGTCAAAAGTTTTTGTCATTCTGGCACTTAATATTTTCTGATTTATATACTCAAATTTACCTCCTACTCTACCACAAAAGTCAAATCCTCAAAAGCTATCTGTCCTCAAAACTTTATGCTTCTTATCCTCTCTCCAGACATCACCTTCCACTATCAATTTTTTTCTCAATTTTATAGTATTTGCATTAAGGCCAACCAATAGAGAGTCTCTTTTCATAATTTAGGATCCCCCAAAGAAATGACAGACATTAAATCTTTCCAAGTGAGTTCTGAAGTCTTTTGTAAGAAGCCTTCAGAAATAAAAAATTTTAATTAAAATTTTTATCATTGGGGACACACCAGGTTCTCTCAGTGTCTGTAGCTGGAAAGTCTAGTCCCACCTGCCCAGATGCTGACTGATTAAGATACTAGAGTAAATTTACTCTTCTTTCTTCAATAAGAACTAAGCTTTTTCTTCAGCAAGTTAGATGTAAAGCTCAATATTAGACACTTAAGCCATATTAATAAATATTCAATGATTCATATGTAATATTAATACTAAGACTTCACACTAAGTACAAATTTCTAAATGTCTTATTCTGAACTTTTAGGATACTTTTGAAGGAATCTGATCTAAAATCTGTACTTTTTGTTCACAGTTTATTATTAATATTACTTCAACAAGGTTTCAATACTACATTCCAACATTTAATTTTAGATCTTAAAGGTCATCATAGTATTTTAAAGCTGGAAGAAACCTTGAACATCTCATACTTGTTATGAAATGTAAGGCTCACAGTAAGCCTAGAAAAGACAGAGGTAGAATCCATAGTTTGGTGACTGACTATATAAAAGGAAAAAGAATCAACGATGACTCCTAGTTTTCAAGTCAAAGAGATATGGAAATATTAAGGAATTGCTCAGCAGAGTTTAGAAGGGAAACTAATTTGGGGGGCAGGAAGAGTGGAATAAGATAAAGGTTGTTTTGCTGTTGATGTTTTAAATAAACAGAGTGTGACACTAATCTTACCTTATGAATGAAGAAAAGCTCACTCTTCCTAGATGAACGAGAGGGCTGGGGAGGGGTAGAAGGGTGGAAGCTAATCACTGCCCCAGCTTGAAGTAGGAAATCTCTGCCTCTAGCCCATACATTGATTCTTTTTCATTTCCCACAAATAAATACCTAAATTAGTGACTAGAAATACAGTCCTCCCAAAAGGACTTGATTTTCTTATGAATGATACTAAATATTTCCATTATTTCTGAAATAATTTTACTCATATTTTTGAACTCTAAAAAAATTTATGATCTTTGTTCAACCCTCTTCAGCTTTACTTCAGCCCTTTTCATGTGAACCAAACAGAACAGCATGTACAACCAAGATAATCTAATCAACAATAACCTATTTTAACTGTGCACTGTGAATTAAAGTCTAAACGAATTCTATTCATTATCTAAAATTTAAAGGGGTTGATCTCTTATTTGACAGAGAATTTACTAAAGAAAAAAGAGTTGGCTGGTTTTGGTGTGCAGGCACTGTTAACTGTGCCTGCCAACAACCTAGTCCCGTAAACACTGGATTCTGTTCATCCAATGGCTCTTTGTCAACAAGCCATAATCACATTTCGAAACACATTAGTAGATTTTAACAAAGTAGAATTAATCCTTTGTGCGTCCCTATAGCCTAGGTTCTCAAGCTTCTACAATTTTTTAACAGGAAAGTTTTTAAACAATTAATACTGAACATGCATATACAGAAAGATGAAAAAGGCTAGATGCAGAATTGGTTTCATCATTAAATATAATCAGCTCTAGTGGGGTATCAACTTTCTGCTCATAAACATTTCCCTCCTAAATTTCACTCCTTTTCTTACTTAAGAGATTGATTTGGTTTATGAAAATAATTCTGATAAAGATAAACCCCACACACTGGTTACCTGTGCAGAAGAAGAGAGGGAAATGGGTTCAGTGAGAAGTTCCAGAGGCTTTGACATACCTGTAATATTTTATTATGAATGTGAAAATATATTACTATTTAATAAATCCAAGTAGTGGGTACACAGGCCAAAAATTAAGTATATGGTTGGGGGAAAAATGATAAAAATTGCTTTGTCTCTCAACCCACCCGCCTAACTTCCCCTGCTCCTCACCACCCCCCGACCAAGGAAGACTCTATAGCTAAGAGCAATTTTGGTCAAGGGGAAAGAAGAAATGGTTTGGAAATGTTATACATTTCACAGGAGGACAAATCCAGGGCGTACAGAGTAGGAAAGACTCCAGAAAACAGGCAAGTACTAAATACAAATTATAATTTTGCCAAGAAGTACCTGTATCAGCAACTGTCTTGGAGATGCTTCTAAAATGATCATTAATTTTTTTTCCAGGTCTACAGCAAATTACACGTTTGGCAACACACTTTTGATTAGTGTGGGAGCAGCTTTTCTAGCTTTCAATGTGTTTTTTTTTTAATTTTTGTATTTTATTTATTTTTTTATACAGCAGGATCTTATTAGTCATGCATTTTATACACATCAGTGTATACATGTCAATCCCAATCGACCAATTGAGCACACCACCATCCCCAACTCCCACCGCTTTCCCCCCACGTGTCCATACAATTGTTCTCTACATCTGTGTCTCAATTTCTGCCCTGCAAACCGGTTTCATCTGTACCATTTTTCTAGGTTCCACAAATATGCGTTAATATATGATATTTGTTTTTCTCTTTCTGACTTACTTCACTCTATGTGACAGTCTCTAGAACCATCCACATCTCTACAAATGACCCAATTTCGTTCCTTTTTATGGCTTAGTAATATTCCAATGTATATATGTACCACATCTTCTTTATCCATTCATCTGTCGATGGACATTTAGGTTGCTTCCATGACCTGGCTATTGTAAATAGTGTTGCAATAAACATTGGGGTGCATGTGTCTCTTTGAATTATGGTTTTCTCTGGGTATAAGCCCAGTAGTGGGATTGCTGGGGCATGTGGTAATTCTATTTTTAGTTTTTTAAGGAACATCCAGACTGTTCTCAATAGTGGCTATATCAATTTACATTGCCACCAAAAGTACAAGAGAGGGTTCCCTTTTCTCCACACCCTCTCCAACATTTGTTGTTTATAGATTTTTGAACTGCATGAGCCGTTTATATATTTTGGAGATTAATCCTTTGTCCGTTGACTCATTTGCAAATATTTTCTCCCATTTTGAGAGTTGTCTTTTCATCTTGTTTATGGTTTCGTTTGCTGTGTAAAAGCTTTTAAGTTTCATTAGGTCCCATTTGTTTATTTTTGGTTTTATTTCCATTACTGTAGGAGGTGGATCAAAAAAGATCTTGCTGTGATTTATGTCATAGAGTGTTCTGCCTATGTTTTTCTCTAAGCGTTTTTTTGGCAGTACATGGGCCTCTCACTGCTGTGGCCTCTCCCGTTGCGGAGCACAGGCTCCGGACACGCAGGCTCAGCGGCCAAGGCTCACGGGCCTAGCCGTTCCGCGGCATGTGGGATCTTCCCAGACCGGGGCATGAACCCAT
>NC_041217.1:107753486-107755410 GCF_002837175.3 Physeter macrocephalus
CCAGCTCCGTTTTTTTCCCTCAAGACTGCTTTGGCTATTCGGGGCCTTTTGTACCTACATACAAATTTTAAGATATTTTGCTCTAGTTCTGTGAAAAATGCCATTGGTAATTTGATAGGGATTTCACTGAATCTGTAGATTGCTTTGGGTAGTACAGTCATTTTCACAATACTGATTCTAGTAGTTTTCTGGTAGCATCTTTAGGATTCTCTCTATATAGTATCATGTTATCTGCAAACAGTGACAGTTTTACTTCTTTTTTTCTAATTTGTATTCCTTTTATTTCTTTTACTTCTCTGATTGCCGTGGCTAGGACTTCCAAAACTATGTTGAATAATAGTGGTGAGAGTGGACATCCTTGTCTTGTTCCTAATCTTACAGTAAATGCTTTCAGTTTTTCACCATTCAGAATGATGTTGGCTGTGGGTTTGTCATATATGAACTTTATTATGTTGAGGTAGGTTCCCTCTATGCCCACTTGCTGGAGGGTTTTTATCATAAATGGGTGTTGAATTTTGTCAATAGCTTTTTCTGCATCTATTGAAATGATCATATAGTTTTTCTTCTTCAACTTGTTAATATGGTGTATCAGATTGATTGATTTGCATATATTGAAGAATCCTTGCATCCCTGGGATAAATCCCACTTGACCATGGTGTATGATCCTTTTAATGTGTTGTTGGATTCTGTTTGCTAGTATTTTGTTGAGGATTGTTGCATCTATATTCATCAGTGATATTGGTCTGTAATTTTCTTTTTTTGTAGTGTCTTTGTCTGGTTTGGGTATCAGGGTGATGGTGGCCTCATAGAATAAGTTTGGGAGTGTTCCTTCCTCTGCAATTTTTTGGAAGAGTTTGAGAAGGATGGGTGTTGGCTCTTCTCTAAATGTTTGATAGAATTCACCTGTGAAGCCATCTGGTCCTGGACTTTTGTTTGCAGGGCGTTTTTTTTACTACAGATTCTATTTCACTTCTAGTGATTGTTCTGTTCAAATTATCTGTTTCTTCTTGATTCAGTTTTGGTGGGCTGTATATTTCTAGAAACTTGTCCATTTCTTCTAAGTTGTCCAATTTATTGGCATATAATTGTTCATAATACTGAATACATAATTAATATATAAAAATCAATTGTATTTCTGTAAAGAACATGAAACAGACATTGAAAATTAAAGTATATCAAAGTGTATTGTTAATGTTTCTAACCTCCTTCCAGACAATGCAAGGACATTAAGTCACTTTTAATGGAAAATTCATCCAAGGGATGAATGTCCTCCATTAGATGCTGTGCATGAACTACCAGTCAGCTGTTTTAACAACTTCTTCCCCATTTTGCCCTCTGACATTGGTCAGTATTTCCTTGCCATGTATTTCTCTGGTATCTTTAATCTTACAACATTCTCTACAATGATTTCTGCAAAGAAAAAACCTGTGAAGACCCTAATGACTACCAGGATTTGAACCATTCTCTACAAAGCTTATTAATAACTCAGTAGAAATGTTATCTAATTTCTCTTTTTCACATCATATTTCAAAAGCTATCTAAACTCCCCTCTCAGTGAGCTGGTTTTTGTTTCCTCCCACTGTCTTTTCTCCTGTTGATGCCCCCATTCTTTTGTATGTCAAAAACATCATGCAATCCTATTCTTGGTAACTGAACAAAGTAATCAGATACTGCCTCCTGAATATTCTCTTGGCTTCCCAATAACAAGATTACATAAAGTGCTCAAGAAGGAGGAGTTGCTGATTTCCACATCTGTTCTTATCTTTGCCAATAGCATTAAATTATATTGTTATCATAAAGCCAGTCTAAGTTGACTTGCATGCATAGCATGCCTACTGTTTTAGAGAACTGTTCTACTTGAGGGTTGGGGTGATGACAGGGGATTACCTCTCTTGGGATAGATAAACTGCAGCCCTGCTCTTAC
>NC_041217.1:107755547-107756266 GCF_002837175.3 Physeter macrocephalus
TTGTATAGCTATAAACTTCCCTCTTAGAACTGCTTTTGCCGCATCCCAGAGGTTTTGGATCGTTGTGTTTTCATTGTCATTTGTCTCTAGGTATTTTTTGATTTCCCCTTTGATTTCTTCAGTGATCTCTTGGTTATTTAGTAACATATTGTTTAGCCTCCATGTGTTTGTGTTTTTTATGATTTTTTCCCTGTAATTGATTTTTTTGTGTGTGTGTGTGATATGCGGGCCTCCCTCTGTTGCGGCCTCTCCCGTTGCGGAGCACAGGCTCCGAACGCGCAGGCTCAGCGGCCATGGCTATTTTATGTGATATGAGTATTGCTACTCCAGCTTTTTTTTTTTTTTTGCGGTACGTGGGCCTCTCACTGCTGTGGCCTCTCCTGTTGTGGAGCACAGGCTCCGGATACGCAGGCTCAGCGGCCATGGCTCACGGGCCTAGCCACTCCGCGGCATGCGGGATCCTCCCAGACCGGGGCACGAGCCCGTGTCTCCTGCATTGGCAGGCGGTCTCTCAACTACTGCGCCACCAGGGAAGCCCTCCAGCTTTCTTTTGATTTCCATTTGCATGGAATATCTTTTTCCATCCCCTCACTTTCAGTCTGTATGTGTCCCTAGATCTGAAGTGGGTCTCTTGTAGACAGCATATGTACGGGTCTTGTTTTTATATCCATTCAGCCAGTCTATGTCTTTTGGTTGGAGCATTTAATCCATCTACATTT
>NC_041217.1:107756647-107757317 GCF_002837175.3 Physeter macrocephalus
TGTAGAGCTGGTTTGGTGGTGCTGAATTCTCTTAGCTTTTGCTTTTCTGTAAAGCTTTTGATTTCTCCATCAAATCTGAATGAGATCCTTGCCAGGTACAGTAATCTTGGTTGCAGTTTCTTCCCTTTCATCACTTTAAGTATTCATGCCACTCCCTTCTGGCTTGCAGTTTCTGCTGAGAAATCAGCTGTTAGCCTTATGGGAGTTCCCTTGTATGTTGTCATTTTTCCCTTGCTGCTTTCAATAATTTTTCTTTGTCTTTAATTTTTGTCAGTTTGATTACTATGTGTCTCGGCGTGTTTGCCCTTGGGTTTATCCTGCCTGGGACTCTCTGTGCTTCCTGGACTTGGGTGGCTATTTCCTTTCCCATGTTAGGGAAGTTTTCGACTATAATCTCTTCAAATATTTTCTCGGGTCCTTTCTCTCTCTCTTGCTGCTTCTGGGACCCCTATAATGCAAATGTTGTTGCGTCTTCATCACGATGCGCAGGTCTCTCACTATCGCGGCCTCTCTTGTTGCGGAGCACAGGCTCCAGACGCACAGGCTCTGTAGTTGTGGCTCATGGACCTAGTTGCTCCGTGGCATGTGGTATCTTCCCAGACCAGGGCTCGAACCCGTATCCCCTGCATTGGCAGGCAGATTCTCAACCACTGCGTCACCAGGGAAACCC
>NC_041217.1:107764754-107776453 GCF_002837175.3 Physeter macrocephalus
AGTTCCCTTGTATGTTGTCATTTTTCCCTTGCTGCTTTCAATAATTTTTCTTTGTCTTTAATTTTTGTCAGTTTGATTACTATGTGTCTCGGCGTGTTTGCCCTTGGGTTTATCCTGCCTGGGACTCTCTGTGCTTCCTGGACTTGGGTGGCTATTTCCTTTCCCATGTTAGGGAAGTTTTCGACTATAATCTCTTCAAATATTTTCTCGGGTCCTTTCTCTCTCTCTTGCTGCTTCTGGGACCCCTATAATGCAAATGTTGTTGCGTTTCATGCTGTCCCAGAGGTCTCTTAGGCTGTCTTCATTTCTTTTCATTCTTTTTTCTTTATTCTGTTCCACAGCAGTGAATTCCACCATTCTGTCTTCCAGGTCACTTATCCGTTCTTCTGCCTCAGTTATTCTGCTACTGATTCCTTCAAGTGTAGTTTTCATTTCAGTTATTGTACTGTTCATCTGTTTGTTTGTTTTTAATTTATTATTTATTTTTGGCTGTGTTGGGACTTCGTTTCTGTGCGAGGACTTTCTCTAGTTGCAGCAAGCAGGGGCCACTCTTCATCACGATGCGCAGGCCTCTCACTATCGCGGCCTCTCTTGTTGCGGAGCACAGGCTCCAGACGCACAGGCTCTGTAGTTGTGGCTCATGGACCTAGTTGCTCCGTGGCATGTGGTATCTTCCCAGACCAGGGCTCGAACCCGTATCCCCAGCATTGGCAGGCAGATTCTCAACCACTGCGTCACCAGGGAAACCCTGTTTGTTCTTTAATTCTTCTAGATCTTTGTTAAACATTTCTTGCATCGTCTCTATCTTTGCCTCCATTCTTTTTCTGAGGTCCTGGATCATCTTCACTATCATTATTCTGAATTCTTTTTCTAGAAGGTTGACTATCTCCACTTCATTTAGTTGTTTTTCTGGGGTTTTATCTTGTTCCTTCATCTGGTACATAGCCCTCTGCCTTTTCACCTTGTCTATCTTTCTGTGAATGTGGTTTTTGGTCCACAGGCTGCAGGACTATAGTCTCATTGTGTTTTTAATAATCATCATTTTCCAAAATCATATGAGAATTTTAGTTTCATTAATTTTCTCATACCCAAATATGCTGAAATAAGAAGACAGCCACCAGACTTTCCCCAAGTGACATCAATTACTCTGCGTAGAACATTAAATATAACTTTCAATCTAATTGGACTTCCTACCATAGCCTCCTGAATTTGTAAATAACATATGAGAAGTTACGTTAAGAAGCTTTTAAATGTGTACGTTTAGTAAGCAGTAATTAAGTATTTGAATAATGAAGCTTTTTTAGTAACGTTTGCACACACAACTTCAAACATCTCTGTTCAGGTTTTCAGAATGAGAGAAATAGGACTAGAATGTACATAGTCAATTTACAAAAGTCCTTCTGAAAAACCAGTGCTAGCAAGAAATGGACTAACTGGGATGTTATTCATCTCCCTGAATTATGTAAGTTTTGGGGCTGACCAAGTAAACAGTTATTTCTCTGCCTATCTTGCTACTTTCTGTATTTTGAAGGAAATAACAGCTCACTATTAAAGGCAGTTAATTGTTAAGCCTTTTGGTCTTTTGACCAAATCTGGTAAACAACTTTCAAAATATAGGTAGCATTAACAACGCCTATTTAAGGTGACTGTGGTAAACTCAAAAACATAATTTAAAATATTCATGATATATTAGTCTGGTAACTATGACAAGAATTTTCAGGGGCTTAAAAAAAACAAAAGTTATCACGCATTCTAATCGAGTAGGTCCAGTAGGAGTCTCTAGAACAGAGGTTTTCAACCTTACGTGCACATGAGATTCACTGAGGGAACTGAGTCCCAGGCCACACCCCAGACCTATTAAATCAATCTTTGAAGGGTGGGCACCAGCACCAGCAAACTTTAGAAAGTTTCCAAGGTGATTCCCACAAGTAACTAAGGTTGCGAACCACAGCTCTAAGATCCTAACAATATACACCTGATTTCAGTATGCCACAAAGAGAAATCACAAACACACACGTGACATGCAGTAAAAAAAATTAAGTAGTCTGCTTTTTTTGTAGGACAACACACAGTAACTTTTGTCTATGTGAGCCTGACATACTTCAGCTCCAACGAACTTTCCCACCACAAAAACAAACTCTCAGCAAATCCATCAGATACAAGAGATAAGCCATAAAACTAGGAAGAATGAAAACACCTTCCTATACAACTGATGGCTGTACACACTTGGAACTAGTCTGTACCCTGAAATAAGTGTGAGATGAAACATTTATTTTCCCTAAGGACTTATATTTGACACTTGTCCTTAACGAAAATGTTGATAAAAGTCCAAATGGTAATGATGAAAATTCATTCTTATCAATGAGAAAACACCTCATCTGAAAGCAAACCTCAAGAAGCCCTCCTACACATTTTATACAGCAGGAAATTTAATCTATTTGCATGAACACTTCACAATTATATATATATATTTTTAAAATACAACACTTAAGTTTTACATATGTTCAGGTACTAATTAGTATTCAGAAGGAAAGACCATACAAAAACTCAAATCCAGTCTTCTCCCTTAAAGGAATTTTCTTTTACAAGCGGAATTACATTTTTTTTCAAAGCAGCCTTTACTTTGTCATAACGGTAGTTTGCATTTATACTGTTTTGACATTTCCTAGGCTCTCTAAGAATCAATCCATCTAACATCTCTGTGAGGTGGATACTAATCAGTTACCCACACATTATTCTCAGCTCCTTATTTCTAAGACTGAAAAACTTACTCATAAGCAATTACTGAACTGAGCCAAGGTGAATGAGACAAATAAAGAAATATGTGAACACTTGCCAACATTCACTGTTTTGTTGTTCTGTTTTGTCTTACTAATCCACCCCACCCCAGCCAAAAAAAGGGAAGTTATAACATGTGAACATTTATCCCACTGCTTTTCATAACTGGGGTACCACAAAATCTATGTAGGGAGTCCTCGCCTACCAAAAAAAAAACAACAAAAACCTGTCAAAAGAGAGCAAGTATAAAGAACTCAATTGGGAAGAGAATGAAAAACTGAAGAGAAATGGACAGGAAGAATTATTCACAGCAACTTAATTGAAGATGATTGATATTTTAAGTATTAGGGAAAAAGATTCTCATTAAAAAATTAAGCAATAGTGCTTTAATCGAGTCTAGAAGATAACCCATTCCCATACAGAAAAATATATATACACTTTAATTTCCAAATTTCAAGCTGTTTACAACTAAGTAAATAAGCTCACCCAGCTTCTCATTAACTTAGTGCAGAACTTCCAGAAAAAAGATGTCTCTACATACAGTCTATTTTTTTTTTTTTTTTTTTTTTTTTTTTTTGTGGTATGCGGGCCTCCCTCTGTTGTGGCCTCTCCCGTTGCGGAGCACAGGCTCTGGACGCACAGGCTCAGCGGCCATGGCTCACGGGCCCAGCCGCTCCGCGGCATGTGGGATCTTCCCAGACCGGGGTGCGAACCCGGTTCCCCTGCATCGGCAGGCGGACGCGCAACCACTGCGCCACCAGGGAAGCCCCATACAGTCTATTTTCAAACATAAAACTGAATTACACTTTATACACTCTGTTCTACCAATGTATCTTTCCTTTGACCACATATAATCTTACCTTTCCTTCCAGAGGATTTCTGAGTATTAATGCTATGGCAACAGCTCAGTGTAAAGCATGCAAAGCTAAAAACATTTAACAAGTGATCTAGTTAGATTTCAGAGAATGACTGTTGTTTGAGTACACATGTAACAAAGGTTAATGACAAAAGTAAAATGCATTTTAAAAAATTTATTACGTTAAGATCTGTAAGCACAAGTGTGGTTTGTACAGCTTCTACCTAATGAAGTCACTTAAATAAATTTAAGAAAGGTAGAAGAGAAGGTACCAATGAATGCCAGGGCAGAAGACAAAGCTACCCAAAGGAAACAACATAGCTACACTAAAACTGATCAGCTTAGATTTGAAAGGAATATATAGGCACAAGGCATAAGAAAATTCAATCTGACAAGGACAAATACAAGAGTGACAAAGAATTAAGAACTGTTAAAGACTGCACCTATAAATAAAAAATTAACCCTTTTCCCACAAATAACAGCTAAAAAATGTCAGAGAAGGAAGCATTCCTACACTGGGAAGGAAGCTAAGTAGAACGTCCTTTATGGCTCCTTTCAAATAAAAGATACTATTATTTTATGATTCATTCACTCTAAGTCACAGTAAAACCTTGACATCATCTTAAGTCATCAGAAATAAGAAAGAATGCATACTAAATTTAAACCGCAGAGGAATTAACTTTTAATGTTCCTCAAAAAGGTAACTATACACTGTTCTTCATAATTAAGTATAAAATAATTTCAGTGGACTACCACACTTAATTCTACACCCATCTAACTAAAAACATTTTGACATATTTAGATACTCACTATTGGCTATACCTCCCAAGAAATACCTGTGGAAGAAAGGGAGGGAGAGAAGAGCAGGCTTAAGTACTTCCACCCTTTAAAAAACAAACATATATTTTTGACGTCTACTTAAACACTAAAGTATCAGTTTGTAAAAAGTGTTTAATCTGAGTTCTAGAAAACTTAATTTATTCAATTCTCTGCCACGTCCATAGAATAAATGCATGCCCTAGAATCAAATTCATTTGAGTACCTTAATATTCATCTTTTCTACTGCTATAGGGGTTAATATGAAAGAATGGTTAAATGCAAAATGAATACAAAATTTTAAAACTTGAGTTTGAGTCCCCTCCTAAACTATGTGACCTTAAGCAAGTAAATTATTTAACCTAAGTCAATTTCTACTTATCTGTAAACAAGGAAATGTTGACACCTGTCTTAGGAAATTGTGAGGATAAAATGAGATGATTCATTTAAGGTGATCAGAATTCCTGAAACATGGTAAAAGCACTCATTACCTATCAATGATTAATTTTAATGCCAGATGTTAGTGAAATCAATATTATACATTTGTAGCTAACATTCCTTAAAGGTAAAGCCCAAGGAAAATTATGTAAAATCAAGCACAAAATCAGTAAAATTTAGAAACCCTGCCAGTGCAAGATGGCATGCTATAGAAACAAAAATAACATTATTAGCAAATGAGAAGATTACATTCCTAAGAATGAAAGCAACTGAAAAACCTTTAGAATTTAAAATCTATTTAAAAAGCAGCTTCCTGAAAATTACTAACATTCTCACTCTCCAGCAAAGAGAAGGAAAAGAAAAAAAAAAAAAAAAAAAAGGGGAGGTGGGGGTGGGGATGGGAAGCAGTGTGTAGTGGACAGCCATTCCAATAATATCAGAGAGAGAATTTTTTTTTTAAAGAATGCAGGTAAAAATTGATGAAATCCAAGTAAAGTCTATAGTTAATAGTATACCAATGTCAATTTCCTGGCTTTGATAATTGTACTATAGTCTTATAAGATGTTATCACTGGAGGAAGCTAGGTACAAGATACACAAGAACTCTACTATATTTGTGCAACTTCCATTAGAGTCTAAAATTATTTCAAAATAAAAAGATTTTTAAAATGCAGAAAATACATCTCACAAGAAACTTGTGTGACTGAGACAAAGTAAATTATAAACTTCCAAAATGTAAAAGAAGACCTGAATAAACAAAGAGAAATATGTTTCCAGATGGGGAAGTCCAAACATAACACTATCATTCTAATCATATTACTAATCTTAAGCAGTTCTATTTATAATATTAATTTTTTTTCTTTTATTTAACAAAATGATTCTGAGGTTCAACTAGAATAATAAATAGACATGTAAAGCAAAGAATCACGTAGAAAGGATTAATCATATCAGGCACTAAAGAATATAAGCTGTTAAGAACTGAAAGTAGTATAACCTTAACAAGAATTATTAGACAAAGCAGTGAAAAAGGATGGTCCACAAGCATACCTTATTCCCTATATCCTCACAAAACTTAATTCCAAATGGACTGAAAAATAAAAGCCAAAAACTAAAAGAATAAAATTACATGACGATTTTTAAAATATCATTAAGGTTTTCTGGTCTGACATGTAAAGTGCTTACAAGTCATTACTACCATTCTCGTAACAAGAAAAAAGCTGAACAAACTGAAAATCAACAACTCTTCTTAGATCCATCAGAGAATTGAGGTCCAAGGTAAACTGCTGCCTTAAAACTGGAGAGGCAGAGAATCACAGCTTACAGGGAGCAGAAACCCACAGTTTGGGGCCAGTATCCTTAGGAACACTTAAACTATAATTAACGACTTGCTGAAAGTTCAGTGTGAACTAGCTTGAGAGCTAAAAACTCAGGGAATGGGCACTCTTTCCTGAGTTTTATCTCCAGGTGCACCAACAGGTTCCATTATGAAGATCTGAGAAAAATCCCCTCATACTTTTAGCAGAGGGGGGAATAACTATTTTAAAACAGCCCAGCACTCTCTCTGTTCTCCATAACAAAGTCCTGCCCTCAAAGGAAATTTTTTACCGAAGACTAACCAACCTGGGGGAAGGAAAATACCTAATTTCCTCTCTAGCCTTCTTGACTCACCTAAATGTTTGAGGAGGACAGGAGCGCTAAGAACTACTCAGGAAAGTCACAGCCGAGAAACAGAGGCTCACTAAAAGACTGAGACCTAATCATAGGATTATAGAATGCTTCCTCTCCTCCACACCTCATCTACCATCAATAAAGCTCCTACATAAGAGAGTATAGCGGGAAGAACTACAAGCCTCAGGAATTACTAAGGAAGCCCAAAGACACAAGCACAAAAGAGGAAATTTTAGCCTCTAACACCACAGTTACAGCAAACAATAAACTCCTAGCCAGCTAACATAAAACCTCACACTAAAGGCCTATCTACCTCTGTTCCTTTCAGTCAATACACTATGTCCGGCTATCAACAAAAAAATTATAAGGCATGCTAAAATGCAAAAAAACACAGTCTGAAGATACAAAGTAAGGATCAGAACCAGACTCAGATTTGACAGAGACTTTTAGAATTACCACACTGAGAATTTAATAACTATGTTTAATTAATGCTAAGAACTTTAATGGAAAAAGTGGACATCATGCAAAAACTGGTAGATAATGTAAGCAATGTAAGCAGAAACATGAAAACCCTATAAAAGAGTCAAAAGGAAATGACAAAAATCAATAACACTGTAACAGAAATGAAGAATGCTTCTGATCAGTTCATCAATAGGCTGACACAGCTGAGAAAAGAATCAGTAAGCTTGAAGATACGTCAATAGAAACCTCCCAAACAGAAAAGCAAAGAGGAAAAAAAAAATCAAAAACACAGAACAGAATGTCCAAGAACTGTGGGACAACTACAAAAGGTGTAACTATGCATAATGGGAATATTAGAAGAGGAAAAACAGAAAAAATATTTGAAGTATTAATGGCTGAGAATTTTCCAAAATAAATGATAGATATTAAAAACCACAGATCCATGAAGCTCAGAGACCATGAAGCAGGATAAATACCAGAAAAACAAACAAAAAACCCTACACTTAGGCATATCATATTCAAACTGCAGAAAATCAAATACAGAGAAAATCTTAAAAGAAGCCAGAGGAAAAAACACCTTATCTAAGAGGAACAACATTGAGCATTACACCAGTATCCTCTTCAGAAGTCATGCAAGCAAGAACAGACTGAAGTGAAATACTGAAGTCTTGAAAGGGAAAAAACAAACAAACAAACAAACCAAAAATAATACCAACCTAGAATTCTGTATCCAGCAAAATGATCCTTCAAAGGTAAAGGAAAAATCAAGATTTTTCTCAGAGAAATATAAATTGAGAGAATTTGTCACCAGTAGACCTGCCCTGCAAGAAATGTTAAAAGTTCTTCAGAGAGACAGAAAATGATGTATGTCAGAAACCAGATTTACATAAAGAAAGGAAGAGCCCTACAGAAAGAATAAATTAAGGTAAAATACCATTACCACATATTTAGAGAAGATTTTATACACACACACACACACACACACACACACACACACACATTTATTTATTTAATCTTCACTTAAGACATATAACCAAAGGCAAAAAACCTAAAGGATAAATGATTTTGACTATATCAAAATCAAAATCTATTGCATACATAAAAATACCATGAACCAAATTAAAAAGCCAACTACTATCTAAGGAAAATTATGAAAATAGTCTTAATACATTTTTTTTTAAAACAAAGCATCCACAGTTTGGAAAGGGAGAGAATAAAGGATCAATTACCTTGAATATAAAATAAATGGGTATATTACATTAACCATGTGAAATTTTATGTACTATACCATGGACAACCAGAGGAATGTTTAAGAAAAAAAAAAAGGCAACAGCTCTCCTCAAAACTATCTTTAATTTAAGCTTTGGCAATTTCATATTAGCCTTTAATGTTAATCTAACAGCACTTATTTTAAATCATATATGAATACTGTAGCTTAGAAATGTCAACTCAATCCATATTTTTCTTATATTAATCAGCCATAAACTACTTTATCAGATTTTCTTAAAAACCATCAAAGAAAAAGATTACTTACATATCATAAATTCTTTTTCAAATTACAAATTTGAAATTACAAATTACATGATCTTAAATTCTCTGTCAAAATGTAATTAATAATCAACATATAAAGTTCTACCTTGATGGATTTCACGTTGAAAACAACCTTAAATCACAATCAGCGCCTCCGGTATCCCAGTAAGAACAGCATCATCACAAATCATTTATGCTACAATATCCCAGACTCAATTCTCATAATTAGTTTCCTGATCTTCCCAAACTATCCTTGTTATTACTAAATTAATAAGACTTTCCCACTTTTATTCTGGGACCAAAATGCAAGTATGGAATATGCTTTCCCTGGCTCCTTAAATAAAAAAGCAGCAGATACACTATTACTCCAAAATTTACCTCAGAGCCTGAAGTAAGGATTATATTTCATTGTTGTTGAGAAGACAATCTATAGAAAACTTTCTGGTATTTTAATACCTCAATGTCCAAAAGAAAATGGGCTAAAAAACCTAAAATGGCAGTTAATATTTACACAAATACTTCTTTTCCTACTTCAATCTGCCTTCTTCTCTCCTTCTATATTACATGTACATCTGTAAATCTCAACAGTTTTTCAGGACAAGATAAATGAATAATAAATGTGGGGAAAAAAAGACAGTAACTTCATACGAGGATAGGGGAAGGTTAGGTGAAATGCAAAAGGTTCAGAGAGTTCTTCAATTCTATCATCCTCAATTCCGGATTGGCAAACTCACTAAGAAATAAATTAAGAAAAGTCTTAAATGTGCAGCTAAAATGTAAGTAAATAGAGCTCCCAACAAATTCAGCATCTTGGTCAAAATGTTTTCACTGCTAATTAGGAAAATTAAAAGTTTTATGTTTCATAAACATAACAGTTACTATAATATGCAAATCAAATCACTGCTTATTCATGAAATTGTGTACAGCAATTTCGTTAAACCTTCAGCATGGCTGACCAGTACTTAAGAATAACGTTCTAATGCCAGAAAAAACAAATAGCAATAATATATGATGAAAGAGGTGATCACACCACAGTTTATTTCTCAAAGCCTCTATCACTCTGGCCTACCAAATTTTCTGACTGCAGAATGGCAAATAATTGTTGACCTGAGTTTAAAAAAAACAAACAAACAAACCTTTGAAGCTCTGTATAAGCCAAGAATTCTGGTCTTTGGGATTCTCATGAACCCAGCAATTAATATAAAAGTACAACCTACTGTATTCTATATCTGAGTGAAAAAATAAGAAAAAGTTGAAATTCCTAAATTAAAACTAAGGATACAAAGCACATGTTTTCCCTCTATTTGAGAATATGACAATGAATCACTGTGGGAAAACTGACAATAAAGGAACTACCAGGTAAAACTTTTTCCATAGTGGAGAAACAGGCTTTTTTCCTTCATTAATTTGACCATCATTAATGCTTTTTTTGAAAAAAGTATTTAGAATCTAAGGAGTTATTTTATACATATATGCACCTACACACACACACTGAAATTCCTTTCACAAACCAAATTTAATCTGCCTTTTTAAAAAAATGTATCCTCAAACGGCCAAGCTGGCAAGGATTAGTAGGAAAGAGGGAAGAAAGTTTGGTCTTGTTAAAAGGCCAGGGCAAAGGCCAGGGCTGAAACTTCCCTGGTGGCACAGTGGTTAAGAATCCACCTGACAATGCAGGAGACACAAGTTCGATCCCTGGTCCGGGAAGATCCCACATGCCACGGAGCAAATAAGTCCATGTGCCACAACTACGGAAGCCCACGCGCCTAGAGCCTGTGCTCTGCAACAAGAGAAGCTACGGCAATGAGAAGCCCAGGCACCGCAACGAAGAGTAGCCCCCACTCGCCACAGCTATAGAAAGTCCGCATGCAGCAACGAAGACCCAACGCAGCCAAAAATTTAAAAAATAAAAAAAATTAAAGGCCAGGGCTATTCTATAATTTACATGAAAGTAAATAGATGTCTATCTTTAAGAGCAAATAATAATATGAATTCACAGTGGTTATTACTCCTTCCTAAGAGAGGAAAGAAATGAATAGCTAATCTGAATGTCAAATCTATAACTCATGTAACATCGTCATTTGATTTATCTGAACACTTATCAGACAACTGTGATCCTATGAGGTAGGGCACTGCAGAAAGCCTACAGCAGGAAGAAATGTAAAGTCTAAACTACGTTAAACCAAAAGACAACAGTATCAAAGAGAAAGCAGGTGTATTATTATCACTATTAACAACAACTTAAAATTGTAGTTTTTATACTTTACAAACATTTTCACATTCTATACCATTTGAACATTATGTGATCTTCCCAGTAACTCTCTGAGGACAGCAGAATAAGCATCCTTCATATTAAGTAAGTTACAAATTTATAAAATACCTAAAATATGCCCAGTACACAATTAGTATTCAACAACTGTTGGTTATTACTGCCTGTTACAGTAGAAGGTTTAGAGGTCATGATGGCTTGCCATTGGTGGGAAAGGCAGAAAACCACTTAAGAAACATGGGTCCAAGGGCAAAGTAGGGAAAGATTCTAAACAAATAAAAAAGGACCAAAGGGAAGTCAAAGTGGTCATGAGGAAGACTAGACTATAGCTAGTCACAGGCTTAATTAGTCAGAGTTCCAACCAAGCGCAAAAGCAAAAAAGGCACATAATGACATCTCATTGATCAGACATTCCTGGACAGGCTCATCCCAAGTCAAACAGAAACTATCATCACTAGCTATACCCAGGTTCAGAAGCAAAAAGTCATACATACTCCTAATTTTCCTCGTATTTTGAGACACTAAAATAGCATCACAAGTTTGCCTTTCTTCTTTGTTTTAACCTTCAAAACATGAAGGGAAGATAAGATATTTATAGTCTAGAGGACAAAAATGAATGGTTTTTATCCTATCCTCTTCAACAAAATGAAGAAGCTGTCTATTAAAACATACCTTAAGATCATGTCAAGTCAATCTTTCTAATCAGCTCTTCTATGCAGGAAACAACAGAGCTAAGTTGGTTTTCTGCCAGATGTATACCACACTGGGAACATGTAACACTTTATTAAAGAGATGGGCGCATTTTGTTAAAAAGCAATAGAACTGGGGCTTCCCCGGTGGCGCAGTGGTTGAGAGTCCGCCTGCCAATGCAGGGGACACGGAT
>NC_041217.1:107776709-107859671 GCF_002837175.3 Physeter macrocephalus
CTGGGCCCGTGAGCCATGGCCGCTGAGCCTGTGCGTCCGGAGCCTGTGCTCTGCAACGGGAGAGGCCACAGCAGTGAGAGGCCCGCGTACCGCCCAAAAAAAAAAAAAAAAAAAAAAAAAAGCAATAGAACTATGGTGAAATAAAAAACGCTGGCAACTGCAAGCAGCTTTCTAACACCCAAATACAAAATAATCATAAATTTCTCAGTCATATTTGATCAAGAATCTTAGTGTCAAATCTGATTGCTGAACTAGTTTCAGTTTGACATGGACAAAGCTGAAATAACTAACAAATGCAAGGCTGAAGGAGGATTTTATTGATTTTATTTAAATCCAACAACTCAATTTGCTCAAAGCTCCAATATTCCTCCAAATATTCAAAATATTCTTCTTATCACTAAGTTCTTAAGATATTGTCCTTTTCCATCATACCTTAGAAATGTAAAGAACCATAAACAGCCCTAATTAATAACCAAGCTCTTTGAAAAAACAGCAATATGGAGAATTTACAACTCTCTTTATTGAAGACCAAATAAAAAGTCATTTTTTGCAGTACGATTTTATTTATAATGTTTATGCTGTGCAGCTAGTATTTTTTTTAAACTTTATATATTTTTTAAGTTACTATTAACTAAAATAAAAGTATACTGTAACAAGGCATTATTTTGAAAGCACAACAGTAACAGAGAACTCAAAACAGAATTCATTGTTTAAAGACAACTATGGAGAGCCGGATACCAACACCTACTGACTTATTTATCAGGAAAAAAATCAACTAGATTGATCAGGCCATTTCCCATACTGTTTTGCTTCAAAGCATAAAGGGAATATATATACCAGGAGCATGTTATCAATGAACCAATAACATCTCTAAATTATATTCATTAATCAACTCAAGCATAATTTATGATTAGAAATAAATATGCCAAGAGCTAGTCTGTACCTGCATAACCCCTTAGCCTCATTCCATAACCATACTGAGCAAAATTTTAAGGTATTTTCCAACTCAGACACCATCTAATGAATCTCTAAATTCATTTTTGTGTGTTTTACTGTACAAATCACTTATTTTTAGCTATGTCACAAATTTAGGAATAAAGAATAGAAACATGTAAGGTGATATGTGATAAGGTGACAATGGATGATTCCTAAATTCTACTGGAATTTACCAAAATGGGCATTTCTTTCCCTCTAAATCCAGTTTTAAATTCCTATATAAGTACCAAATCAATCTGCAATTTTTCAAATCACTATCTCCCAAAAGGAGAATCCAACAATTTCAATTAAAAATGGTTGTCCCTGACACTTTATAGTACCCATAGGGATTCAGTACAACATAACTATCTTTAGCAAGAATTACATAATGCAAAGTTGAAGATCTGGTAACTATAATAAAATTGTTCACCTTAAGGTAAACTAGGTACGCTTTCTGTTGATGCAACATAATGATCACAACTACTACTCGTACCAACATCCCTTATCATTTCCTTCTCTACTACTTTGCTTGCAATAGGGGTATTACAAAAGGAATACAGGAAAGAAGAGGACTATGCATCCACCCATCCCAGCAAGGATGTGATCAATTAGCTCAAGAACCATACTGACAGGAAAAGCAGAAACCTCTTCTAGAGCCAGAGACTTCATTGCCCAGTTTGAAAGAGGCTTCACTTGGCTCAGCTGCATCTAAAGGGATGAAATAAGAACTGGTTTCTTGAAGTTAGAGTAAAATTGGTAACAGGCAAAAGAATTAACTAAAGTCCTCTTGAAACTTCAATGGGGAAGGAAGGAGATACGGCTATTGTGGGTAAGACTTGCCTCTAACTTTGAGTAAACAATTTACTAAGGGCCTGTGTGCAACACCATGCTAGAAATTATAAGGAAACAGAGAAGGATAAAACATTATTTTGCCCCTAAGTTTATAATATTAGTTTTAGTTGTCAATCGTAATTCAAATTATCCAACTTCACTACTTTCCCCTAAGTCAACCTAGGGACACACAATCAAAGATAACTAGGCCACCTGGCTTCCATTTCCAG
The DNA here is from genome assembly GCF_002837175.3 of Physeter macrocephalus. Lineage (NCBI taxonomy): Eukaryota > Metazoa > Chordata > Mammalia > Artiodactyla > Physeteridae > Physeter > Physeter macrocephalus. The sequence goes on from NC_041217.1 coordinate 107,778,746, forward strand.
CCAAGATGGAGCAACAGGGGATTTATCCTCCCACCTGAAACAACTAAAAAAGAACAGATAAAATATGTAACAACAGTTTTCAGGCACTGAACTTTAGACAGGAAATCAGTACAGGATGGTGATCCTTAAGAGAGAGAAAAGAAATGAGGTGAGTCATATGACTGTTTGAAGACAGTTTCCAGGCTACAGCACAGAGAGGGGGAACTCAGAGCCCAACAGTCTCCCTAACTTAAGGAGCCAGAATTGGGAGTTCAGGGAGGCCAAGGTAGCTGGAGTTTGCTGGGCAGAGTAATAAAGAAGACAAAGCTACAAAAAGAGAATTTTCAGCAGAGTACCAATCAGTGCATATGTGTGAAGAAACTGAGGTCACCCAAAAGGGGCAGGTGGAAAAATTTCTGGGATTCACTCAACCACCATTCCCACTAGCCAGGGTGGGGAAACCTTGTAATACACAGGGCACTGGGTAGAGTACTCTGAAACGAACTGCAAGGGTACTGCCTCAGTAGTGGGGCAAAATTAATCATAGACTAAAGGCTATCCTGATCCCATCTAACAAACTTAAAAGCAAACCTAGAAGGATCCAACTGTTTCAAGGTAAGTTGAATGTGTCCCAAAACAAAGCCTAAGAATACGTTTAGGAATCTGAAAATATTCAGCACCTAAAAGGGTACAATTCATAATGTCTGGCATCAAATTAAAACTTACCAGGCATGTAAAAAAAGCAGGAAAGTGTGTTCCATAATAAAGAAAAAAATAAATCAATAGAAAGCAATCCCAAAATGACACAGATAGCAGAATTAGTAGACAAGAACATCAAAAGAGTCATTATAATAATATTCCATTTGTTCAACAAAATAAAGTAAAAGCATGTTAAGGACAGAAACAGAAGTCTTTTTTTGTTTTTGTTTTTTAAGGTCCAAAATGAACTTCTAGAAATGGAAAAGAAATGCCTAAGATGAAAAACACACTGAATGTAATTAAAAGCAGATTACATACCACAGAAGAAAGCATTGGTGAACTGAAGGCATAGCAGTAAAAAACTATTTAAAACAATACCAAAAGAAAAAAGACTGGGAAAAAAATCAATAAAACATCACTGAACTGTTATGACAGCTAATGTAGCCAATATATGTGTGATCTGAGTTCCTGAAGAAAAGGTACATAAAAACTATATGAAGTAATAATGTCCAAAGCTTTCCAAACTTAAAGAAAACTATAAACCCACAAATCCAAGAAGCTCAACAAACCCCAGGCACAAAAAAATGAAGAAACTACAGCAAGGCTCATTATAATTACTTAAAACCTAGTGAAAATCTTAAAGGCAGTCAAAGTGAAAAAAAAGGCATTATGTACAGCTTAACAAAGGTAAGAATAATGGCAGTCTTCTCATCACATAATGCAGGCCAAAAGACAAGGGAGCAACATCTTTATAGTACTGAAAGAAAAAATGTCAACCTAGAATTCTATACCCAACAAAAATTTCTTACAAACAGTAAGACAAAGACTTTTTTAGACATACAAAAGTGAAAAGAATTCATCACCAAGTAGATTTTCAGTACAAGTAATTTTAAAAGATATCCTTGAGGATGACGGAAGAGTACCAGATGGAAATCTGCATCTCTACAAAGAAATGAAAAGCATTGGGAATGATACATGTATAAGTAAATATAAAATACTATAAAATTTGTTTAATCTTTTAAAAAGATAACTGATCGGGCTTCCCTGGTGGCGCAGTGGTTGCGCGTCCGCCTGCCGATGCAGGGGAACCGGGTTCGCGCCCTGGTCCGGGAAGATCCCACGTGCCGCGGAGCGGCTGGGCCCGTGAGCCATGGCCGCTGGGCCTGCGCGTCCGGAGCCTGTGCTCCGCAACGGGGGAGGCCACAGCAGAGGGAGGCCTGCATACCACACACAAAAAAAAAGATAACTGATCACTTGAAACAAAAATAATCACAATGTATCACAGGACTTATATGTACAAGTAAAATATATAACAATAGTGAAAAAACCGGAAGAGAGAAAATGGAAGTACAATGACTAAGGTTCTTATACTATACCTTAAGTAGTATAATGTATACCATAAACCCTAAAGCAACCATTAAAAAAAACATAACAAACAGCACTGCTAATAGGTCATCAAATGAGATGAAATAGAATCAAAATCCTCAGTTAATTCTAAAGAAGGCAGAAAAACAGAAAAAGGGGAACAGATGGAACAAAAAGAAAACAAACAGTAACTCAGACTCAATCCACATCAATAATTATATTAAAAGTAAATGCTCTAAACACCCTCATTTATAAGAGAGATTGTGAAATTGGATACAAGCCCCAACTACTTGCTGCCTACAAGAAATTCACTTTAAATAGATTAATACTAAAAGAATGGGAAAGATACACCACGCTAACACTAATCAAAACTGAAGTGACTATATTAATAACAGACCAGGTAGGTTTCAAGCAAAGAATATTACCAAGGACAAACACCATCATCTCATAATGAAAAAGAGGTTAATTAATCAAGAAGACATGACAGCCCTAAACATTCATACAGCTAATCACAGTACTTCAAAAAAAACATGAAGCAAAAAGTAACAGAACTCTAAGGAGAAATAGATAAACCCACAATCATAACCAGAGACTTCAAAACCCTGTCTCTATAACTGATGGAACAAGTAGGTAGAAAGAAAATCAAGGATACAAAAGACTGGAACAACTCAACCTGACAGTTACAGCATACTCTACCCTGTAACAACAGAATATACATTTTTCACATTCACATAGAACATTAATCAAGACAGTTTATATTCTGAGTCACAAAACAAGTCTAAATAAATTTTAAGATTTATTCAAAAGGATTCAAAAAATTCAAATGTATGCCCCCACCTTCCATAGGACACAGCTGCAACTAAGTCACTGCCAGCTAAAAAACCCATTTCCCAGCCTCTCCCCTTGCATATATTGATAGATAGTAACTAGTCCTCATCAAGAGACTGAGGGTAAAAGAAGTCAAAGAAGTTGAGAAAGCAGTACGCACCTCCTCACCCTTCTCTTGCTTCTTCCCCAGGCTGACAGCAGAGAGCTCCAAAGCCAGAGGGGATGGCATAACTACATGACAGAAAGTACTGAAGACCCTGAATAACTCGTGAAGAGGAAAACCATCCACCAAAATGATCACCTAAAACATCATGGGAAAAAAAGGGGCATTTATTGTGTTTAGCCAATAAAATTGTGGACTTTGTTTTAAAAGCAGCTAGCATTACTCTAATCCTTAAGGAAGCTTCTAAAGAGTTTTATGCAGAGGAGTGACATGATTTTTTTACATTTTAAAAGGACCACCCGAACTGTTATATTAAGAATAGTCTGTAGGGAGGCAAGTGTGGAATCAAACAGACTAGTTAAGACATGGCAGTAATCCAGGGAAGAGATGATGGTATTTTGAATTAGGGTGATAAGAGTAGAAGTGTTGAGTAGTAGTCATATTCTAGAAATATTTTTAAGATAAAGCTAACAAGATATTTCTGACAGACTAGATGCAGAGCATGAGAAAAAGGAAAGTAAAACCCTAGCAAATGGAAGGATAGAGCTGTTATCAACTGAGATAAAGAAGGTCAGAGATAAAATGAGTTTGAGGGGTGGCGGTGTTGAGGCAGTGTACAGAGATATCAGAAGGTTTGTTTTGGCCATACTGAGTTTGAGAAGTCTATTAATTACTCAAAGAAAATTTCAAGTAGGTAGCTCAGTTACATGAATCTACATGAATCTAATGTTTAGGAAATAGGTCTCAATTAGAAATACATATTTAGAAGCTGTCAGCATATAAGTCACCAACTAAGGAAGAGTAAATAGAGAAGAGTTGCAAGCACTGAGCCCTGGGGTATTCTTATGTTAAGGGGTTGAAGAGAAAAAAAAAGAATCTAACACAGGAGACAGAGAAATGACCAGTGATGGGGGAAGAAAACCAAGAGTATGATATATTGGAAACTAAGTAAAGAAAGTCTACCAAAAAGGAGGAAGTGATCAACTGTATCAAGTTCTGCTGATTGGTCAAGTAAGACGAAGACCAAAAATTGACCGTAGGATTTAGGGAAGTTACTGGTGATTGTGGTAATCAGCGACAGTGAGAATAGACAATTTTTTAAAATTTTACTGCTAAAGGAAGCTGAAATATGAGACAGAGGTTGGCTGAGAAAGAGGAGTCAAGAGAAATACCATTTTATTTCTGGTTGGGAGAAATAATAGCATGCTCACATGCTAATGAGAAGAACCCAGCAGAAAGGGAGGAAATGATAACTATAGGAGAATGAGGGAAAACTTCTGGAACCAAGTCTCTAAGTCGGTGAGGGAACAGAATCAGGTACACAAGTGGTCCAACAGGCAGTTAATCTATAATTAACAGGCAGAAAGGCAAAGTACAGAAACGCAGTTACTAGTAGGTGGGCAGATAATTATAAATAATTAGGCTATAGTGAACCATTGATTATAAAGTCCATCTATAAGTACACCCTTCAAAAGTGGTCATTTTGGAGAGCAGTGTTTGAATATTCATTACTATTTCAATTTCACTAAGTGCCAAAATCTCTTAGAAGGCTTAACAGAGTGGTAGAGAGATATCCTGGGATTACTTTAATTGAGATCAACTGTAGCAGTTGACTACTCCATGGCACTAGATAACCTATCTAGGACTCATAAGTGAGACACCAATTAGCAATTCTAGAATAACTGCATTCCAATTAAACCATAAGTCCTCCAAACAGTAAACACTGTAAGGTTTGCAAACAATTTCATAAGTAGAGAAATCTATCATCCTTGGGAACATTTTACAGGTATGTATGGTTTCAGGCACTTGTAAAAATACCAAATTCCAAACATCAGTCTCAACCTTGGCTCTGGAGTTAGTTCATTAGTTTAGGAGGGTTTTAAGAACATAGGGATTAACATAATCTTGACCAATGAAGATGCCTACATATCCATTCTGAGTTATTGCCCTCATTTAAAACATTGTATCCTAATGCATTCAAAAATTTATTTAGTTGTGTTATAAGCATATGAACAAGAAATATTATTTTAAATGCTTAGGCCGTATAGAAAATAAAGTTATCAGGCACATAATTCTTACATTTATATAACAAAGGTTTCATTGACTGTTCCACCAGTCAGCATTAGCAACAGTGTGCTCTCAAGATTCAGAAAGAACTACTTTGTAAAAGCAACAAATTCTGACATGCAGAGTTCTAAGTAACAGCTAAGTAACTAAGTAGTAACCTAAGTGACAGTGTTCATTTTGACTCCATGTTATAGACTGTACCTCATTAGAAAAATTAAGTTTGTATACATTTTAACCAAGTTTTTTCAGTATAACACCCCAGAGAAATTGTTCATAACTAATGTGCTTGTATCCTAAATTTAACTCACAAGTTGCATGTTGTAATGTTAATATTAAAAACAAAAAATGCACTCACTCCATTAAATATAAACCATCTACTACAAATCAGTGATTCTTACCATTGAGGAGACTGCATACTCCTTTGCAAATCTGATGAAAGCTATGTATATAATTTCAGGGAATTCATGGATGCCTTGAAGCCTATATATGGGTCCCTAAGATCTAAAGAATCTCTGATTAGTGGAAAAAAATGGAGTCCAAAATTAATCCAAGAACATATGAAAACATACGACTAAAAGAAGAACTGTAACATACAGTGGGGAAAAAAGATAAATTATTAATATAATATTTGCCATAAGTGGCCATTCACTGAGAGAAATTACAATAAACATATGACTGCTTTAAAGAGCTAAATGTAAAAAATAAAAATTATAAAATACTAACAAAATATAGAGAATGAACATAATCTTGGTTGGGGGAAGTCTTCTCAAGCAATGTAAGGCACCTACTTGCCTAAATTCATAGATTTGACTGCATAAATTTTTTAACTTCTGTATAAGCAAAATATACCATAAAATCAAGGACAAATGACAGACCTGGTGAAAAACAGATACAAGACATAAGACAGATAAAAGATTAATACTTCTAATATATTTTTTAAACCCTAAAAATTGGTAAGATAAACTACTACCCAACAGACAAATGAAAATGAACAAGTAAATGTTCAACCTAATTAGAAGTTGAAGAAATGTAAATCAATGCAACAACATACCATTTCACAGCTTCAGAGTGGCAAAAATTAAAAGCTGACAGCATCCCATCCAGGGCTTGTATGTGTTGACAGTGCAGATTATTGTAACCCTTGGGAAATAAATTTTTTGGAAAGTAACAGATTTTAAGATCTGTTAAATTATAAAATACATACATCTTTCGTTCCAGTAATCCCTTGAGAATTTATCCACTGAAAACAGTACCAACAAATGAGTTAAATAAACTTATATAAGGATGTTTCTTGTAACATTGTTTATAATACCAAGAAAGAAAATGGTAAAAAAAAATTTTTTTTAAGTGGTGGGGGGAGAGATAAACTGAATTTCATTATTGGCATAATGGCTGGAGAATTTATGATTCATGTATACTATGGAATATTATACAGCTATTAGAATGAGTAAGTCAAATTTATATTTATTGACCTGGAAAGATATTCTATGATATTAAAGGAAAAAAGCAAGATGCAAAGTAACGTGTATACTGCCATCCAATATTCGCTGGAAAAAAAAAGATAAAAGAAAACTCTATTATGTGACATTGGTTTTTAGGAATTACTGTTTATATACTAATGTCCCAAGTGGTCAATGAATACACCTAAGTTTTGAATACAACTATCACTCTATTAGAGATCTCACCATCAAAATATTCTGAAACCAAGGTGCTACAAAGCATTATCAGAAAATGCAATCCTTTGGAATCTTCTATAACAGAAAAGATAAACAATCAAAACTTTTAAGAGCAAAATTTTTAACTTTTTCTTTGTTTAAGCCATAAATGCAAAGTTTAATAAATTTGACTACACTGTAAGTCAAAATTCTGTGTGACAGATGACACCGCAAAAGTTTCTGAAAAGTGATAAATGGGTGTTTAAGTTTTTCTGATGCCAAAACAAAAATGCTTTTAATGTTGTCATTTTACCACTTGCAGAAAACTACCAGAGTTTTTTTTGTCCCCTGTAGCAGAAATAAGCTATCTATTTCAGTCCTTTCATAATATAATTATGTTCATTACACGCGTATAAACAAGCAACAGACATTACACAAGACTAATTCCTTTGTGTCAGAAATTGAATTTTCTAAGAATGACATTCATTCTTAGCAATTAATGCAATTAAACATTGGTATTACAGTTTAAAAATTCTATTCAAACTGCTACATCTTAGTGTAATGTCACTATAAAGTCCCAAGCAGCCTGGTATAATTAAAGGGGAACTTGATTTGCAATCAGATATACCTGGGTTCCAGTCCTGGCTCTGCCACTAACTAGCTTGGCTCTGCCACTTACTAGCTATGTGGTCAAGTTATACAACCTCTGAACCTGTTCCCGCATCTGTAAAAATGGCTTTCTATGGTGTTCTTGGAAGATTAAATAAGAATATCAAATATGAAAGTGTCTAGTACAGAGTCTGATTGTCAAAATATGCCTTCTTCTGTGTTCCTTTCCTAAGGAAGATTACTAACTGACAACATCTGTTTTAGTACTGCCTGTTTCATAAGACTTTTTTTTTAATCAAAGACTGCTGATACGAAGTCATATATTTTATTTGCCATAATTTTGCATCTCCATTATTAGCTCCTTCTAGTGTTTTGTATCTGAGGCTCCTTTTTGAGAATTATTTAGTTTAATCCATATTTACTATTTCTAATGGAATATAAAGGTTCCTTTCCTGTAAAAAATCATGAAAAAACATTACTACCTGTGGCTTTCTACATCCTCAGATAACTCTTTAAAATCATTAAGGTTGTGCCTACAGAAAACACTTTCAAGCACTATGGAAGAAAAATGTTAGGCAACAAAGGAAAATTAAAATTTGAATTATCCCAACCCACTGTAATGTGTCTAAGTAATTCAAAGAGCAACACAACAAAGAATACAAATTTTAATTTAATATAACTTTCAACTTTCTTTAAGAGGAATCATTTTTTTCTCTGTAAAGCTGGATCATTAATCAGGCCACAATATGACCCTCAAAGCTGCTAAACAGATACAAACAAAAAGAATATATTGGCCAACCTTAATATTTAAAGGGGACTGAGGCGGTAGAGGCCAACCTAAATATTTAAAGTGAATATTTTTGCATCATACAAGACTCATATTAATAAAATCATAGTAAATAAATTTGATATCTGTTCGAAACTGTACAGGGCAAGCTCTACCCTAGAGTTGAGGAGTGGAATTATTCCTAGCTCCTCTTCAAATTTATTTGCACTTCAGCTAGATTTATTTGATGCTCTTTGATACACTGCTCTTTAAAATGTCTCCAGGGCTTTTCGCAAAGTCTATCAAAACTGCAAATAGCTACTATTTGTAATATTTCAATTACTTTCTGATACATTTTTCCTAAATATTAATCATCACCCACAGCAGCATCTGTTACTTCTTAGTCTAAATTATAGTGCTGCTGGTATTTTATTATTTGCATTTTGAAAAGTATTTTAAATGATTCTGAGGTGAAAGTGTACGCATAAAAATACTTCACATTACTTTTCCACATTCAAATTACAGCCTCCTGAGCTGATTTTTCAGTGCCGTATACATTTTTAAATCAAAATGTACTGCTGACATTCTTTTTATACTCCCTCCCCACCCCGAGCTCTTCCCAAATGCCAAGTTCCCTACTAATCTGAAAGTACCTATTATCTGTGCATTCTTCGGGTCTTTCACAACATCACACTCCAACTTTTTGTACTTCAGACCTCTTCCGTAATTAAAGTAAGCACTGTTAACTCTTTAAGGTTCTTAACCTATGGTAAACTTTTTGCACTCTTCCTTTCATAAACGTAAATCTCACTAAAGCAATTCCCCTTCAACCTTTCCTCCTAAATTCACTACACCAACATTGCCGCGAAGCAATGTACACACATATCCCTATTCTTAAGCTCAAAATAATGGCAGTTTAGCGCCGCTAAAAAAGAATTTAAATGCTTGGATGCCTCGTTTCAGTACCTCACGGAAGCTTTTTAGTTGCTTTCCTGTCCTACCTGGGCACAGCCTATTTCTCCCGTCAGTTGTGCGGTCCCTTGCTGCCCCCAGCACAAGAGTGCAACTCACTACAGTGTATTTCTTTTACTCACCGTCATTCCAGCATCTCCCTCCATTTCTGCGCATCTATCCCTTCGCGAACCTCCCCATCCCCAAAAGATTCCGTAACCAGGTGCCCACATCTCAAATTAGAATACCCCTCGCCTGACACTGCCGAGGCTTTCTGTACGACTTCTAAGAGAACACGCAAGACTGAGCGTTTCTGTCTCCTCCAACAGTCAGTACCCGCTCCCCAACGAGTTCGCTCTTATCTTGCTCTCTCCCCATGGAATGCCTACTTCAGGGTAACCCTTTGGCCCCGGGAAGCCCAACCTTGCAACCTCTGCCCCGTGACCTCGCGAGCCCAGCATACCACCCAAGCTTAATTCACACCATTCTTGGAGCTTGTGGTCTCGATGCCCCCAGTCCCATCTCTCTGCAACCTCTTTCAGCCTCCTGCCGAGGAGCCAGATCTCAGGTTAGACAAACGCCCACTTGCTCGGGTAGCACTGCCTCCCTGGCCCGGCCGCTTCCACACACCACTCAGCTCAGAGTGGTAAGGCTCCTCACCTAGCTTCGACCGGGACTCCTCCAGTTTCTGGATCTGGTTCTCCAAGAAGAGCATTGCCACTGCGAAGGCCACCACCGCCAGCAGCTGCAACTTGGGCGGCATCATAATCCTGAGGAGCCCCATGAAACCCGCTGCTCGGGATCAAGACATACCGCGGGGGGCGGGGATCGGGGCCCCGGAGGCAAGGGAGACGCCGGGAGGAGCCCACCGAGCCGGGAGAAAGGCAAGGAGAGCGCGACAGCGAGAGAAGCACCGCAGCGACCCCCCTTCTCGCCTCCCCAGTCCCCCGCCCCCAGGCGCCAGCACCAACGCCGCCGGTGTCCGCTTCTCCTCGGGCGACTCCACGGCCGCCCCTCCAAAAGCCCGCGCAGCAAACACAGCGCCAAGCGGCTGCCGGGCTCTCGCTTCCCTCTACCGCCTCAGTCCCCGAGCCCCGCGCCCGCCTGCCTGCCTCCCTCTCTTCCTTCTTTCCCTCCCTCCTTTGCTCGCGGCCGCGCGCTCCTCCGCCAACGTTGCGGCTGCGGCTGCGCCGCCCTCGGCCCGCCCCCCTGCCCATCCCCCTCGGCCACCACGCGCACGCATCCACGTACGCTGCTCAGCAACCAGAGGCTCCGCCCACTGCTCCCGTTTGCTTGTGCTTATTGGACCGAAGTACCCCAGGGCTTAGCTCTTGGCTCGTGTCACGGTTGGTTTCCTTTGCCTAAGGTGTCAACCAAAGCGGCATTCGATTGGGTAAACTTGGAGAAGGAGGCGGGCCGAAACTGGCGAAGGCGGGGCTTCTTGGCCGCTTGAGGAAATGTCGTGAATGAAAGGAAAGAGCCCGGGGAAGCACAGATTTGGGGAGTCTAGGAAAATGCCTGCTATGGGTTATCGAAAGGACCCAGCGACTTCATATTTATATCAAATGTAAAGGTATTTATTCACCTTTAAGCTTCCATATGCCCTTAGTTAACACCCGTCTCTGCAGAATAAGAGACTTTATGGCAACGGCCTTTAGCAGCCTGTTTTGGATCAGGCTCTGGAGTAGACGCCCCGAGCAAAGGGGTCCTCGGGGCAGCCGGAGACCTACGGAAGATGGCACCTATGGCGGCCGGACAGGATGGGTGCCTTTTGCCAGCTTTTGGGCTGCGGCTGCTGCTGGCGACTGTGCTTCAAATGGTGAGTGGAGGTCACCTCCGCTGCAGCCCCAGGGCGAGTGGGAGGGATTGCGCCGAGGAAGACAGAACATTCGGTCCCGTTTGGGAGCTACAGTTGAAAAGGGTGGGAGGCTAGGGCTTCCTGAGCGACTGCTGCGGCCAGAGCGCGACGTGGCTTAATTCCTCGTTTGATACTTATCTTTACCCGTCCCGGGTTTCTAGCGGTTTTTTTTCCTGACTTCACTATCTTGAGTACAATTTGTAAGACACACCGTGAACGAAAAAAAAAGGCACTAAGTTTTGCACAGGAATGAAGATTGTTTTTAAATTGGCAGAAATGCAAGGAACTATCGTTCCTTATGGCAAGGCTCCCAAATCTTAAAGCCCTGAGGTTTTTGGTCCAGGGTACACTTCCTTTTTACTTCTTTCTGTCAGTTGTTTGTGGTCTCTGTACGTCACTTTTAGACAGCATTTAACCTCTGTTCTGTGGAATTTATATGCTGCTGGGTACACTTCAGTGCCATTTGTGATTTTAAACAACATTGTTGCAATAAAAGGAGCTATTCCATACTAAAGCATAATTTATTTTTGAAATTGATTTTCTAAAATGATAGCTTTCATCTCGTTTAAAATCGGACGGTGTTTAACCAAGTTTTTTTTATTCCGTTTTTATCCATTAACAGAACAGATGCGTTCTTTATCTTTGAATGGGGAAAGGCTAAATTCTACTTATTTTCCTATTCACTCACAAACAACTTAGTTTGTTAATTTCTCCTTAGAAGTTTTTAGTCCATGTTTATGTGAATAATAAAACTGTTTAATATACACTATGGTTGGAGTTTTTACAAGTGTCTTTTATCAGCCTAATTTTTCAGGAGTTCTCTGTATTGAGCCTGCTGAGAAGTATTCTCCTAGAGACCTGGTTTAATTAATTTATCCAAGCTTTGGAAGCGTGAGGGTCTATACCGAAGGCCCCTACAAACACCTGGGCTTTTCTTTCATCAAGGAGTTTAGAGATCCTGCCTGTTTCCTTTTGTAACTTTGCCTAAAAGGTGGATTCTTTTCTTATCTAATTAGCGTTACAGTACTTCATTTATTCAGTCATTTGGTGCCTTAGAAATTACTGGAAGACCCCTTTCTAAACTTCGTACTCAAGAATTTATTGTCAGTCTTAGGTAATTTGCGTTCACCACCACGAAAAGATAAAAAAGAATAACATTTCAAGTTGCCTTCTCCTGATTTCACTCTGTTTTATTATCTGTGGCTGTGTAACCACCCCCAAAGCTTAAAATAACGATTTCTTGTAATTCTGCGTGTCTGCTGAGCAGTTCCTCTGTTGATTTCCTCTGGCCTCATTTACACAGCTGTGCTGAGCCTGTAGGTCAACTGAACTGAAGGGTCCAGGATGGCTTCATTCTTAGCGGTGCTGTCTGTCAGCTAGGTTCCCATCCATGTGACATCTCATTCTCCGATAGGCCAGACCAACTTCTTTTCGTGGCAGTCTCAGGGCAGCACTCCTACAGAGCAAAAGCTGCAATGCCTCCTAAAGCCTAGCCTCAGAAATCACATACATCACTTTCACATCACAATATTTGTCAAAGCAAGTCACAAGACCAGCCTGGATTTCAGGGGTGGGGATGTGGACTGCATCTCTGCATGTGAAGAGTGACATAGTCACATTGCAAAGAAGTGTACATACCAAGGTAGGAGGAATTTATGCCCATTAAACAATCTACCAAAGTGACCATCCACAGAATTCAAGCCAGAAACTTGGGTCTCATCTTTGACTCCTACCTTTTCTTACATACCTCACATCCAGGTAATTACCAAGTCTTGTTGATTTTACTTTCTAAATATCTCTCAGATTCATCCACTTATTATTAATCCCTTATTTAGGCCACCAACCTCTCTCTCCTTAGAAATAACAGCCTCCTAGTTTGCCCTTTAATTATCAGAATCTAAGCAGTTGTTTTTGCCAGCTTCCCAATTGCCCAAGCCGGAAATTATTGATTTTAAATTCTTTCCTTTCACTCTCTGACCCCAGTTAGTCATTAAACCCTTAAAAATATCCAGGCCAGTTCATTTAATTTTACCTCCACAGGTAGTACATAAATTCAGGCCCCATCTTTGCTTGCCTGGGATTGCCACAACAGCTTCTGTAACTGGTCTCCTGATCTCATTTTCCCCCATTTCCTAATTCAGTCTCTGCAGTGCATCCAAGTCGTCTTTCTCAAACTTAGGTCGGTCATTGTTAAAACTCCTCAATGGCTCTCAGTTGATTTTAAGGTGAAGTCTTCAGTGTGCCTTAACAGGGCCTCTTTGACCTAATACTTACTTGTTGGTCTCTCCAGGCTTAATTCCTAGCATTTACCTCTACCGGGAGAGCAAAATGGTATAGGTGGGAAATTGGGGTCATTTTAGTACCTCTCACATACCATGTTCTCTCTCACCAGACCTAAAGTAAGGTATTTAGATAAAATGCAAGGCTTAACTTACATCCCATTTCCAGATTTGCAAAGTCTTATATACCCTCTCCCTTGCATATTCTGTCGTCATACATTATGCTGTATTACAGATTCACAACTGCACCAAAGCTCTGTGTGTGGTTTGTATCCCTCCATTCCCATGCCGAGTGTAGCCAAAGAGAATACAGGGGCCACTTTTATGTATTTTTTAATTGTGCCTCACGTGTACATTTAAATCCCTCAGAGGTTTGAAAGGCCTTCTAGTTCATTAGTGTTTGTTCCTTGCTATCAAAGTCATTAAGATATCTGTGGTAGGTTATGTAGAACAGTGATAAGCCCCACCCACTCCAACAAATACATAATGACTCTGAAAATATTTAGAAAGGGAGGTCTGAGCAATTCACCTTTTTGTTGAATTGTTTTAACTTCTCTAAAGCTTACTCCTGTCTCTTTCTTCTGTAATGACTAGTGTTTTTAAGAAAAGAATGCAATAAAATCTTGAAAATGAAAAGAGCAGTACAGAGGACTGTTGGAAAAACTCTTAAGAAATTAGAAAAACTGCATTTCACAGTTAGCCTGAGGGGGAAGAAAGGCCAGGTGGAATAAGTAGCTGGCAGTAATAAAAATAAGCCAAAGCTTTGGAAACTGACAAATGAATAAAAAGGGAATGAAGGAAGACTTTCTTGGTGCCCTGAGGTTGAGCTACTGTATCGGCAGAAGATTTAGCTCCTACTTTGTTAATTCACACCTCTGAGTCCTCAGAGGTTAAAGTTAGTAGCAACACATAGTTATCAATATTCCAGTGAGGTGACAACGGGGAGGATATTAAATGATTTAATTGAAAATATATTCTGAGTATGCTTAAGCATTAGAAAAAAATATTTTCGTATGGCCTAAGGGAGCTGTTTTCTAGAGTGTCCCAGAACTAAGTGATACTCAATTCTTCATTCAGCTCATACATATTACTTCTTTCGGAAAGACACTGTAGGGATTTCCCTGGTGGCGCAGTGGTTAAGAATCCACCTGCCAATGCAGGGGACATGGGTTCAATCCCTGGTCCGGGAAGATCCCACATGCCACGGAGCAACTAAGCCCGTGCGCCACAACTCCTGAGCCTGCACTGTAGAGCCCACGAGCCATAGCTACTGAAGCCCATGCGCCTAGAGCCCATGCTCCACAACAAGAGAGGCTACCGCTATAAGAATCCCACGCACTGCGATGAAGAGTAGCCCCCACTCACCGCAACTAGAGAAAGCCCGCGTGTAGCAACGAAGGCCCAATGCAGCCAAAAATAAACATTAATTAATTTAAAAAGAAAGGCACTGTACTGGAAGCAGTATAAAATGATTTTATGTATTATTGATTCTGAAACACCACATCCCATCCCCTACGCCTACCCCCTTTTCTTCACAAGTTAATGTCTGGATTGGTCTTATTTCAATGGGTGGCACAAGTGTCAGCATTTTTGTTATTTTTAGTGGTACATACAATAATGGTGTATCATGGATTCTGTGAAAGGTGGTAGTTAATAACAGTGGTTAAGGGTTTTGAGGGCAGGCCAGGATTAGAATCTTGATGCTTCCATCTAATGTTCGTTGTATTGTCTTAAGATAGTATTACCTCAACTGTCCTAAGCCTCTGTTTCCTTCTCTATAAAATGAGGATAATACCCCTTTCATAGGGAGATAAGATTAAATAGAATAATGATGTAAAGTGTTTAGCAAAGTATCTGGTGCTTTGTAAGAGCTTGCCATAAAGGCTATGTTTCTGGTATTTGTTTTCATGGGGTTCGTCTGTAAACCCATGTTTTTTGTCTCAGATTTGAAATCCGTTCAGAATTATTACATGAGAAACCTATGAGTTTTCTGAGTAAAGACTGGTTAAGAGACAGCTAATCATGTGAATGTATAAGTGTAGTAAAATGTATAGCTGTACCAGGCTTTTGCCTGAAAAGGTGATGTTACATTATAGTTATTACAGCTTCCCAGCCAACAACCCTTATGTTTATAAAGAACTCAGTAATATCAGAAAAATAAATCAGTGACTAATGCAAAGGAGTCTCTTAGCCTGTCAATCCTACTTTGAATTGGAGAAGTCATAAACTGTAAAGTGGCTATCCCAATCAGGGTTATCCCACCCAGTCCTTAAAATCTATGTCTTTCTTAGAAGGGTGGCTAATTATTTTAAAATTTAGGAGAATTTCCTGGCGGTCTAGTGGTTAGGACTCCAAGCTTTCACTGCTGAGGGCACAGGTGCAGTCCCTGGTCAGGGAACTAAGATCCCACAAGCCACATGGTGTGGCCAAAAATTATAATAAAACAACAATAAAATTTAATATTTGGCCTTACTGTGCACATTTAAATGCTGTTCATTACTTTTTGATAATAAAAAGGTGGGTGGGCATAATTTATAATTTTGAACTCTTCTATATTATTTAGAATTTGGTACTTGCCTATGAAGTGCTTAAAAATATGTTCTGATGTTCTTAGATTCAAAGCCTTAAGTCTGCAAAACTAATGATATAAGATAAAAAAGTAGTTTACTCATGGAACTCAAGATACATTCTAGGGCTTCCCTGGTGGCGCAGTGGGTAAGAATCTGCCTGCCAATGCAGGGGACACGGGTTCGATCCCTGTTCTGGGAAGATCCCACATGCTGCGGAGCAACTAAGCCCATGCGCCACAACTACTGAGCCTGCTCTCTAGAGCCTGTGAGCCACAACTACTGAAGCCTGCTTGCCTAGAGCCTGTGCTCCACAACAAGAGAAGCCATGACAATGAGAAGCCTGCGCACCGCAACGAAGAGTAGCCCCTGCTCACTGCAGCTAGAGAAAGCTGGCGCACAGCAACGAAGACCCAACACAGCCCAAAATTTAAAAAACAAATAAATAAATTTATTTTAAAAAATTTAAAAGATACATTATATCTCCCCTATGCTTATCTCTATCCCATTTCTAATATAATGACTTAAAAATAAGTAGTGTTTTGTAGTTTATAAGTGTGCTTTCACAGTGGAAGGTGGGAATAATTCTAAAATTTATTAAGTACTCACTGTGTACTGGGCAGGATACAAGATGCTTTCTGTACTTTTTCTCCTTTAATCCCCAAAACTTTGTGAAGTGCTAATTATTCCTATTCAGAAATTAAGAAGTAAGGTTGCTCTGTGCTGATATTTGAATCAAGATGTCATCAGACTCAAATACATGTTTTGCACGTTCATGCTACCTGTCAGTAGGTGCTCAGTAAATGCCAGAATAAAACCAAGTATTATGATCCCATGATTATTCATTTGAGATTCTTGTTTTGTAAAACATGCTTTGGTAACAATTTCTTATGTTTGTTAAGCAGTTCAGTTTCAAAGTTATTTCATATTTATCGCCTGTTTTAGTTACCATGGCTACAAAACAAATCACCCTAAAATTTAGTGCTATAAAACCATTGTTTATTTTGCTTTTAAATTTCTATGGGTCAGCAATTCAGACAGGGCACAGCAGGATGGCTGTGTGTTCCATGGTGTCTCAGACCTCCGCCTGAGACTGAAAAGACTAAAATGTGAAGGCTTTTTACTTGCATGTCTAGTAGTTGATGCTGGTTGTCAGCTGGAGGCCTCAGGTGCTCTCTACATGGGCCTCTCTACGTTCTCTCTGTAGTTTAGGCTACCTTACAGCATGGTGGCTAAATTCCAAAGTCGAGTATTACAGAGAAACAGATAACAGCACCTGCAAGCACTAGCCAAGCAGAGATTGTTTCCTTTTTTATGACCTACCCTCAGAAATCATGTAGTATCACTTCCTGGACACTCTGTTGGTCAGAACAGTCACAAGCCCCTGCCCAGGTTGAAGGGGAGGGAACATAGACTCCCACTCCTCAGTGGAGGACTGCCAGTCACAGGAGGGATGATGTGTATATATTGGTGTGGCGTCTTTGGAAAAACAGAAATTAACCTGTGAAATTGATCAAGCAGATCACTTTCCTAGTAAATAAATCATTCAAAGTGCTAGTATAGTAGCAAGAGTCTTAAGTCCCTCCCACTAGACTGGGATACTTGATCTATTTTGATATATTATGATACACAGTCCACATTATTACTGAGATAAGGTAAAAAATGTATGTGTATGATATCAAATTAGGATGTTAACTTACTCTTAGGTCAATGGGATGATCAGCATTTTGGAAGAGTATGCCAGCAGTACTTAAAAGTTTTTCACATTGGGATATGCCATTGGGTTTTAATCTGCATGATTAGTCAGCTGGTGGGCCAAATCCAGCAAGCCTTGTTTTTGTAAATAAAGTTATTGGAACACAGACACCCATTCATTTATTATTGTCTTGAACTGCTTTTGTGCTGCAGTAGCTGAGTTGAGTAGTTCCAACAGAAACTATATAGCCACCCAAGCCTGACATAATTACTATGAGGCCCTTTACATAAAATTTGCAGACCCTTGGTCTAGAAGATCAACCGGTCACACAGTCAAACAATCTGAAATTCCCCCTACTTGAGGCTGTAGTTTTGACCAATTCATTTGCTGAACACACAGGAGAATTAGCACAAGTGCTGGAAATACAGAGAAATAACTTAATGCTTGCCCTTGAAAGAGTTCACAGTATTACCGCAGAACCAGACAATCCTAGATTTACATAGTACAGTGTCATGAGTGGTGCTGTTTTACAGCTGTGCATAAATTTCGTTCTCAGAAAAGACAATGGCTAAATACTGGGATCTGATTTTTTTCAGAGAAGGCTTCCTAAGAAGACTGATACACCAATCGGGTTCTTAGAAATAAGTAGAATTTAACAAGGTGGAAAAGTGTAAAAGAGCCTTAGAGTAGAAGAGTATGAGCAAATATATATTTGAGTAGGGGTTTTACATTCTCAGGTACTATAGGTATTCATTATAGCTGAAAAGTAGAATGGGATTGGAGACGTAATGAGAGACAGGACTAGCTGACCATTTAATCCACTGAGGCAGGAAAAGATTTGAGAGCTCTTTAAGAGACAGAATTGTCAAAACTTGTTTTTTTAACAAACAAGTTAATTGATTGATTGTAAGAATGGTGAAGAGTGTGGAGTCTAGGATGAACTGACCGGGGCAACTAGGTGGTCAGGGAAAATGGTGTCATTTTGCCAAGATACTGAATACATTGGAAGAAATAGATTTAAGGAGAAAAGATGTTTCACTGTTGGAGAGTTTGAATTTGCAGTGCCTGTACAACATCTAAATGAGATCTCAGGTAGGCTGTTGGCTTTGGAAACTTGACACTTAAAAAGACTTGGGAGTTTTCAATAAATGAGTATTTGAAGCCATGGAAAAGATGCAATTCTCTATACAAAGTATGCAAAGCAAAGAGAGAGCCAAGAATAGAAATGGGAAACAACAGCATTTAAGAGATGCATAGCAGAAGAAGGAGAGGGAAAGCCATGGAAGAAGAAGCTGGAGCAGAAATGTTTTGAATGCCATTGAATTTAGTGATTTTTGGCAAGTTTAGCCGAGTGGTGTGGTGGGATCAGAAACCAGACTGTAGTAACAATTCAGAAATAACAGAATGTGGGGAGAGCAATGAGAACTATGGGTCTTGGGTACACTGAAGATATGAGTTATCAATGAAATTAAATCCCTGTGGAGATGGCAGAAGACAGAAGTTAAAGCAGAGGTACAGGTATTGACCTTAGACAGATGTAGGTATACCACACTCACTGAGACATGAAAGAAGAATGGATAAAGGAAGAGAGAATAGAAGAGTGAATAGTTTTGGGAGCCTGCTTTTGCCAGTCATTCTGCTTGGTTACTTTACATAAGTCATTTCATTTAATCTTTACTGCAGTCTATTTTATGTGGGAAGTTTCTTGTTTTATCAGTGAGGAAATTAAAACTCAGGGAGGTTATCTTGCCCAGAGTCACACATCTTGTACGTGGTGGAACTGGCACCTAAACCCCAACGTTTTATTTTTGATGTGCTCCCGCTCTCCCCCACTTCATCCCTTTCTATACCCTTCCCCTGCTAGATGTGAATGAAGGTAAGTTTGTAGGGTGTGGTAGGGACCTAGAAGTTAATGTTACTCCATGCATCATATGAACATGTGCTAAGTTCTTAAAATGAAATGGAAATTCATTTTTCTTCAAAAGATATGTAATGTATATATCATAAAGAAATAATATATGATCTTTTTTGTTAGTCCATGTTTTGGCCAAGCTGCAATATGACAAATTTTTAAGAAAAAAATTTGTTGGGGATGTGGGAAGAACCAAAGAGTCATATTAAGTTATAAAGTATAAAAATAATTAAGAGTTTGTCTCCAAATGAGGCATTTCACTAACTGTCTTTAGTGTGTTCGATTTTGACAACCCTGGTTTCTCCTTTTTTGGAAGCTTTGTAATGTAAACATGAAGTTAAGGGGTTTTTTTCCCTCATTTTTTGTTTTCAGGTCTCTGTGTTCGGGGCAGAGTTTTCATCAGAGTCTTGCAGAGAGTTAGGCTTCTCCAGCAACTTGCTCTGCAGCTCCTGTGATCTACTTGGACAGTTCAACCTTCTTCAACTGGATCCTGACTGTAGAGGATGCTGTCAGGAAGAAGCACAATTTGAAACCAAAAAGGTATTGTTTTCTAGTATCTCTCTTCCATTATATGGTTTAGTTGAAATAAGGTAAAATGTTAAATTGCTTAATCAACTTAAATATAAAGAAGTCTTTAGCTTTTACATTTTGTAGTTTTAGAAACTGAACTGATTTCTTGCGGACCCATTAGATCAATCAAAGCAAATAGGGAGGAAAAGTATGCTTACAGATTGATATACCATCCTACCATGGTTGTCCAGCAGAAGGGAAGCAGAATTACTATAGCATATCTAGATTGTAAATCTATCCAGTCTTCCTACCTTCTGGCCACATAAAGCCAAAGAATAATTAATTAGATGCTTTTATTCATTTGTAATAAGAACCCAGTCTTATAATGAAATTTGAGATGAAAGTAAAGCACTTATTATCTGGCACATAATTGTCAACAATAAATTATAACTTTCTTTTTTTAAAATTAATTTATTTATTTAACTTATTTATTTTTGGCTGCGTTGGGTCTTTGTTACTACACGCGGGCCCTCCGGTAGCGGCGAGCGGGGTCCACTCCTCACCGCGGCGCACAGGCCTCCCATTGCGGTGGCCTCTCCCGCTGCAGAGCACAGGCTCTGGGTGCACGGGCTTCAGCAGTTGTGGCACGTGGGCTCAGTAGTTGTGGCTCACAGGCTCTAGAGCATAGGCTCAGTATCTGTGGCGCACGGGCTTAGTTGCTCTGCGGCATGTGGGATCCTCCCAGACCAGGGCTCGAACCTGTGTCCCCTGCATTGGCAGGCGGATTCCCAACCACTGCGCCACCAGGGAATCCCTAAATTATAACTTTTAATCTGGTTAACAAAGAATATGGTCTGTTACAATTTGCACATCTATAACTAATGTTTCCTGATACCTAATCTCACCTTTAACACCTGAAAACAGCCAAGAATAGGTAGTTCTAACAGTCCAATAAAGTCTGCTACTGTTTTACCCACTGTTCAAAATAATAGTAAACTTGCTCAATTTTTAAATCTTTTCATTAGACCCTTAGACTTCTTTAATTTATAAAGTAGACTGAAAAGGTCATTTATATTGTCCAAATAAAGCTGAATTAATGAGGTCCCTGTGTTTGAGAAAAAAAATATTAGCATCTCTCTGCTTTGTTTCCTTTTATTATTCTCTTTCAGTTGTACTTACTGAATCCTGTTTGAGGCGTTATGGTTTGTAAAGCTTTCAAACAGTAATTGTATCTTCTCATTATTAGGTAGTAAAGGTTTACTTCTAACACTGAGTACAGTTTTCTAGTTCTGTAAGAAAAACAAGCCGACAAGCTTTCACCATGTTAGTGTTCAACCAGAATTTACACTTGATTTCTCAGTTGTAAACCTGAAATTCCTGTGTCTCACAAATGGCTTCCAAGTCTTCCATGTTTTTCATTTTCTTGGTTCACATATACCAATTATATATTTTAATGTTTAGAAGATTTCCATACATATAAGTTAGTCTTTATTGCAAGTAAATAAAATCTAAACAAGTTTTTTAAACTTGATTTTAAATAGATTTAAGATGTAGGACCTAACTAGTTTAGTAGGACCCTTCCCTCTTGTTTCTTGTTTTGTTTTATCAATGACATATTCACATGGGACAAATTGCTGAAGTGTGATTCATCCTCTCATCTTTAAGCTATTATTCTATGGTCTGTACAACTACTCAACTAACAATGATTATTTGTGAGACACCAAACTTACAAGGATTGAATAACAAGGGGTGTTTTATAATAAATAATCTTTATCACACGCCCGCTTTGTAATTAAGGGTAAGTTGAGAAAGTCTACCCTTTGACTGTTATCAGATGTGCCTAAACTGTAAACCAAGTGCATATAAAAGCTTTTACTAATTGCCCTTTTCGTAATTCTTTATAATATTACCAGTTTTATGGTATAATTTTTTTGTTTTTTTTCCATGCCGTGTAGCATGAGGGGTCTTAGTTCTCCAACCAGGGATGGAACCTGAGCCCCCTGCAGTGGAAGCACGGAGTCTTAACCCCTGGACCGCCAGGGAAGTCCCTGTGGTATAATTTTAGTGGAACCAAACTTCAGTCACACACTTCGCAAATTCATTATATTCCTGTTCAGTTTTCATTATTTTTTGTGTGTGTGTTTTTTTTTTTTTTTTTTGCGGTACGCGGGCCTCTCACTGTTGTTGCCTCTCCCGTTGCGGAGCACAGGCTCCGGACGCGCAGGCTCAGCTGCCATGGCTCACGGGCCCAGCCACTCTGCGGCATGTGGGATCTTCCCGGACCGGGGCACGAACCCGTATCCCCTGCATCGGCAGGCGGACTCTCAACCGCTGCGCCCCAAGGGAAGCCCCCCAGTTTTCATTATTAACTGAGCTATGTGTTGCTTCTTCAGCAATAATAGTAGGCAAGTAGTCCACCATTTAATATATGCCTAACTAATTACAAACTGAAATGATTATTATATCTAAGTGCAAGTGAGCCTGTATCCTAATATACCTTTTATACTGTACCCATTGTTTTTTTCTTAAGTCCTTGCCCGTAATCTGTAAGATGTACTTCTCATTAAGCATTTCCTAGCACAGTGTTGTACAAAATAAATGAATGTTTTTTTTAATAAGCCTAGTGGAACTAGAACACTTAAAATAGTACTGGAAATATAAAAGTAAGGCATGTCAGGCAAGCCTCCATTTAGATGCAAAATGCATTCAAGTGTAGAAGTGGTACTTGATTTAATCTGTGCAGTATTGCTCTCTGGATTATTGGTACATAATTATAGGTAACTATATATATAATAGTTTTTCTGTCTCATTCAACTCTGGCTTAAGGCTTAATTTTGAAATTATAGTTTAATTTAGTCCTACTTTAATAAAAGTAAAAATGCAGTATGTAGACTAGTGCCTTACATCAAAAATATTAAAAATACTTAAACATGGCTGTGTGTGTGTGTAAATCATTGGGAATATAAATTCTTTAGAAGAGGAAAAATTGTAGTTTATATGCAGGAATGTTTTGGCAATTTATAATAAAGAAATGTTACCTGAATACTCATTTTAGTTCTTGCTTAGTTGCATGCTTTATAGGTCTGTCCAGGGATGAGGCTAATCATTTTTCTAATGTTTACTCATTCAACAGGCTGAATTTAGCCTTTGATAGGCAGAAGCATAAAATTTGCTGTTAAAAAAAAAACAAAACCTTATTCATAATAAATGCAGAAAATGTCTTCAAAATCCCTTACTCTGCAAATAGGTATTCCTTTATTCTTTTTATTTGGTCTTATTTCTCTCCCCCCACCCCCCATTTTGATCATAAAGGACCTAAGTAAGCATCACAAATACTACCTAGAAGGAGATTTTTTTGTAAGCTGTTTTACTGCTGTTTTAACTAGTTTTGCTCATAAATACATGCCTAGATACAGTTTATAAACATTAGTAAGGATGTTGACTGAATTATGAGGAGCGTTCTCATTTGTAGCTTAAAGTAAAAAAAGGTAAACTAATGAAAGAAAAAATATTTAATTCTTGGTGCTATTAATATTTACTAAGTACGGTAAGTGATTTCAGCTTTTTATATATAGAATCTTAAGATGGAATGGGAGGGACCATTCTTCTTTTCACTACTGACTGACTTTTTCCTGTGGTGGGAAAACATAGTATTGACAACAGCCAGTTCCTAAGTCTTCTGTCTTACAGCTTTTCCCACCAGAAAAGGACTAATTCTTCCCCATTCACAATTTTGAAGTATTTTAGACAAGGATTGTTACTATCTCAAGTTGGGTCACTAACCAGTTATTAGCTAGGATTCTGGAATAATGTAAGAACCTTTAGCTGCCACACTAGCTATGTGGAAAGTTGCACTAGGGAGCAGGTGGATGAAGCAGCTCTTAGGTAAAGAACAGGCTATTTTTTTTTTCCTCAATTACTAGAGTAAATCACTTCTCCTTGAGCCATTTTAAAGATTTAGCTCAAGTGTCCCCTATTCTGGGAACTCTTCCCCAATTTCTCCTCCTTACCCACTACCCTTGGCCCTTCCAAGTTATGTTAGCTACACCTCTGTATTCCCAAAGCACTTGAGGATACCCTTGATTTACACTTACCACCACTATATTGTATCTGTTGTTTGGCTTTTTTTCTCTCCCAATGTTTTATGCTCTTTGAAGTCTGGAACTATGTTTTATGTTTCTGAATCCCCAGCCTTTAGCTTACAATATTTCATAAGTTTTTGTCCTTGAATAAGGCTGTTTTTACTAAGAACAAGTTTAAAAAGGTCATTTTTTTAAAAAATTATGTTGAAAATATACTTGAACTTTGTAGATGTTTGTTAAATACCCTTTTCATGTATTTCACTTATATATCCTAAATATAAAAAATAAGAAAGTTTGTCTTCATGATGTCAGTCATCTATTAGTAACGCTAATTGTTCATCTAACTATATATATAGAATTTTCGTTTCTGTATTTTATTTATAAGGATACCATAAGCTTCCCAAATCTATCTAAAAAAAAGAGATGTTAATTATTTAGCACAAACTTTTAGTGTTCCCAGTCTGATCACAAACATTAATAGATACTTTTTCAAGGAATACATGACCATCCAGTTAAAAGAGTTTCCTGGGGTTTTCCTGTGAGAACAAACAATCAAATCATTTTGATTCTGTTAAGAATTTTTTAACTTCTGTTTTCTAAGGGTTATAAGATTAAATGTAGTATTTCAATAAATGGGCTATTTTTCTCATATTTTTATAATCTTCCCAGTTCTGTGAATTTGAACTTGATGTTGTCAGCTAGGTGCTTTTTTTTTCTGTCTCATTTAAGTTTTCATATCTTAATGATTTCAGCTTCTTCCAGACATTCTTACTGTAGAACTTTTGTATTTCTCCTTAGTTATATGCCCCTATTTCCTTAGCTAATACCTGTTCTTTTTAAGATCTTGTAGTCCCAATGCTTTTTTCTTCTTTCAGATTATTTTTATTTAATTGGTTTTTAGTATTTTCTATTATTTTGCATTCACACCTACTTTATCTCTGAACTACTATTCTGAAAGTTTGGCTACTTACTGAACCAGAGTACCTTTTGGGAGAAAAGAATCCAGTTAGCCGAATTACTCATATATATGAACCAATAAGCAACTAATTTCAACTTAATTTGCTGTTCATTCAGTCTTGATTGTATTTGGGGCTGGGGGGGGGAGTTTAGAGTAGTGCTTAAGAGCACAGGCTCTGAAACCAAACTACCTAGGTTCAGATCCCCTGCTACTCAAGCTGGTAACTTGGACTAATTACTTATCACTCTGTGCCTGTTTCCTCATTTATAAATTGGGGGTAATAATAGTTCCTATCTCCTAAGGTGGTTTGAGGATTAAATAAGTTAATATACATACACTGCTTAAAATAGTGCCTGGCATATAATAATTACCAGGTAAATACTTGGGGCTGGTGGTGATGACAGTAGTAGTAGTAGTAGTATCTGATTTTCTGGATGAAGAAAAAACAAGAAAAAAACAGTAAATTTGGAGAACTCAGAGTATAGCATAATAATTATTGCTATTGGAAAAATAGGGTAAAAGAAAATAGATAAGAGATATAACATGAACTATTAGATTTGCCAGTAATAAAAATTTGGAACAAAATTTTCTATTATTCCACTTTCAAGTTCTTGGATCAGTTGAATCAAGAAGAAATATTTTATGATAAAATAATTAGTAGTATGATAACTTTGACCATTTGTAATTACTTGCTTATGTGCAGCAAAAAACAGAAGTAAATTATGTCAAACATAACCCTAGATTTCAACTTTTTTTTTTTTTTTTTTTTGTGGTATGCGGGCCTCCCTCTGCTGCGGCCTCTCCCGTTGCGGGGCACAGGCTCCGGACGCGCAGGCTCAGCGGCCATGGCTCACGGGCCCAGCCGCTCCGCGGCATGTGGGATCTTCCCGGACCGGGGCGCGAACCCGGTTCCCCTGCATCGGCAGGCGGACGCGCAACCACTGCGCCACCAGGGAAGCCCTAGATTTCAACTTTTTGAGGCCTTGGTTGACACATTTTTAATAAGGAAAATACTGCAAATTTGTACTTCAAAAATGTGTAGCATTTTGATCATTTTAAAATGCCATATGGGGCTTCCCTGGTGGCGCAGTGGTTGAGAGTCCGCCTGCCGGTGCAGGGGACACGGGTTCGCGCCCCGGTCCGGGAGGATCCCACGTGCCGCGGAGCGGCTGGGCCCGTGAGCCATGACCGCTGAGCCTGCGCGTCCGGAGCCTGCGCTCCGCAACGGGAGAGGCCGCAACAGTGAGAGGCCCGCGTACAGAAAAAAAAAAAATGCCATATGAAAGATTGCGTTTGAAGAGAAAAGGTTTTGCTACTAAAAAATATTCAAAACCATTGATAAAGTGGAGCTCAATTTTTAATCTAATACTTAGTAACAGATTTCAGAGGTTTAAGAAAATTTCGAAGAGAAAAACTTAGAAGTGAATTTTTTTTTTTTAACTCTACAGATTGAGAAGAGATTTCTTTTATTTGAATTTTGGAACATCTTGGTCTTATTCACAGAATATCAGTAGAAACCTAGGCTGCAGATCACCAAATTATACCATTACTGGTTCTGTAAAATACCTAAACAGTTCAGGTATTTGATAAAAGGATTTTATTTCCCTTAAAAATCTTCAGTTTTGTTGTAATAATTACATTGGCTCAGCTTTAAGTGTTTATTTTACCTTGGTTATGTACTAAAGTGGTTTACCTATGTTATCTATTTAATCCTCACAACAGTTCTATAAGGTAAATACTATTATCCCTATTTAACAGAAGAGGAAACGAGGGTGTAATCTGCCCGACATTACCCAGCAAACTGGTGCCAGAACCTGGCTTCATCTCAAGTCTCTCTGACTCCAGAGCCCCAAGTTTTTAAACGACACTGTTTTGCCTCTCATCTTGAAAATGCTAATAGTAATACCTACTTCACAGAATTACTGTAGGAAAATCAATGAGTTAAATGTAAAACACCAGACAGGGTTTCTGAAGGTCTGCCCCTTTTGCATTTATAGTTAACAAATTTAATAACACAGTCCCATTACTAGTTTCTGTTTAAAATTACCAAATCTTTACTCCTCAGTTTACCACAGACTTTAATGGCTTCCATTACTTGGTGTTTTTGAAGAATATGTTAATGAATTTGGCTTTATTGAAGGCCCAACCAAACATTTTAAGTAAGTCACATAATTTTTCTTATTTCTGATAAAAGAGCATTGAAACATTTTGTTATTTTCAGTTTACATGGAAATTCTGTAGCCAGCTTTAGAGTAATTTAAGTCATCTTAAACAGCATTATGCAAAACAGTGGCAAATTTTAAGCTTTAGCCTATCAAAAGCAGAATGCTACTGGTATGTAAAACATAGAAGGATGAAATGGAGGTTAAGCTAACTGTGCGTGAAATTGTAGTCGCTAAAGAAATTTCACAGTTGCTTAAAATAGCTTCAGTTTTGTAGTGTCGGTAGTATCAAATACGTGAATTGATTTCTTCAAAGGAAACAAATTTAATTCAACAGATTATTCTAATTATAATATAAAAACATTGTCCAGAAAGAAGCTTTAAAAAAAACCAAATCTGAATAATGTTTGGCAACAGTTCAAATTCAGTGTGAGAATCACTAAGTAAGACTCCTGAGTAGCAACAGCAGTAAATAATGACACAAATATTTACTTAATAATAATAGCTACTAACGTTCATTAAGTTCTTATAATATGAAGGTGCTGTTCCAAGACTTTACATGAATTAACTTGTATAATCCTCACAACAACTCTATGAGGTAAGTACCATTATCATCTCCATTTCATAGCTGAGTCTGGGGCATGGAGATCTTGCCTAAAGTCATAGAGCTAACAAGTAGCAATAAACATATGTGTCATATATTTGTGTAACAAAAGTTTTAAAGTTTCTTTTGTGCAGTTATTCAGTGGACTGAAAATATTATTTAAATTTATTTTTTATATTTTCTAGATGAGGCATTTCTCTGCCTTTAATATGAAAACTAAATGTAGTCAATTTTTTTAGGTATTTACAAATCAGGATCAGCTTCTATCTAAGCATGTTAAAACATTCTGTCACCTTTGCAGACTGTAATATTTAAAAGGGAAATAAATCCTTAAAGTAATTCATAATCTACCTCCAGGCTGTCTTACAACTGCATTTCCTAGACATACCTACCTCAGAGTCAAAATAAACTTTCTGTTTATATATTGAATATTACTTCTTACTCTAGGCTCTGAGAATGCCAAAATAAGACAATAGTCACTGTCCTGGAGGAGATAAAGAAATAGACATGGAAATTGGAATACTAGAATGCAGTTGGCAGGATATTCTGTTGGGCTAAAGCATAATATCTAATGTTATAGCTGCTAAAAAAATTAGAAATAAAATAAAAGTTGGAAGGAGGAAGGAATCAATAAATCTCTTAAAGTTGGCATAATCAAGAACTATAGATAGAACCATATTAATCACTATGGAAGTGACCAGTAGAAGAACTAAAAACAGTTTAAAAGTTATTGAATGAGATAGGAGGCAAAGAAAAATTACTTCTTTTATACACTTCTGTACTGTTTCCTTTTATTATTTTTCCAGATGCATTGATTTCTTTCAAGGATTCAGTGAGATGTGTGCTGTAAACAAAATATGTGGTATGAAAGCACGTAAAAGGAAGGGTATAACCATTTGACAGTCCCAAGTAAATATTACCACTTGCTTATGTAGAAGTTGATGCTTAATAAGTTGGAAAATAATTAGAAGGTCGTCTCTGGCAGAAGGAAAAGTAAATGCAAAGATACAGGGTCAACATGAGAGAGATGGCTGTCTAAAATAAATCAGATAGCTTATTATGAGGAGAGATAACGATAGGTAAGTAAGTAGGATTATAAGGATTATAAAGTAAGGATTATAAACAGTGAATTGACATCAGATTTGTATTTTAATAACTTTTGTTGGTGTTGTGAATGATAGTTGACAGGGCAGAGGGGAATACTGTTGCCAGAAAAAGAACTTAGATTGCCAGTTTCCAGAGGCAAGATACAGGGGCTTAAGCTAACACACTGGTAGTAAAAATGGAGAAGGGACAGATCTGAAATAGATTTAGGCAATAAAACTTACAGGATTTATTGACTGACTAGATTGGAATGGGGAAGGGATGAGTGAGGATGCTTTCCAGTGTTCTTATTTGAGAAACTGCTAACCCCAACATAAGTCTACAAAGGACTTCCATGTAACTACAGGGTAGCCCCTTAAGGTGATGGTGGTGGATGGGAAAAGGGACAGCAACAGAGGATAATTTTTAATATAGCATACAACCCTTAGCCCCAAACTGCCTTTTCAGTTTTCTTTTTGAAGAACTAAGTGTTAAGTTTTAATTTAGCAGGCCATGAATTTTATCTGGGTACCATAGTCAATTCTAAAATAGATAGTATACTTGTCAGAGTGCACAAAAAATAAAAATGCGTGGAATGGCCTGGTTTCTTTTGTTCTAATTTCATATTGTTGCTCTTAATTTTTGTGTACTGTTTAACTTTTGGATTATTATGGCTTTTTTTGTATCTGTTCTTAAAGTTAAAATATATTAGATGATTAATTTTAATAGAATAAAATCATTTGAGCCAACTCTTTTTTATTTCAGATATTTGTAACCTTTCTTAAAGATAATAATAATTGCCCCTTTTTTTATGACAAACAGTGTTCAGTATTGGAGTGGTAGGGGGAACACTAACACAAAGAATTGAATTCTCTTTTGAAAAGCAGGTTTTCCTGCCATATATGGCACTTTCATGTTCATTTTTTGAGGCTATTGAACGGTTGGATATTGAACTGTATTTTAACAGGATCTCAGTTTTTCAAGTTAACAGGGATATACGTTATAATTTTCAAACATTTAGGAGCAAAAATACGTTGAATTTTTTTTACCATTTTCTTTACTTACACATGTTACCAAGGGGCTAATTGGTTTTATTTTAAAAACTGCTTACTAAGATAGTCAAGCTTAGGGTCATTTTTACCATTCTTTGGATATTTTGGTCTCAGGAAATATAGTGGCATTGTGTCAAGTTATTTCTTTATATTGTGTGATATTCCCTAGGTATTAGTAGGATTGAATACATTGTTCCCAAATGATACCCTGAATTATTCATACTTGTAGCTGAAGTATGTATAGGAATGTGTGTGTCTGTATCTGTGGGTGTATTTGTTTCCAGGTGAAAGTCTAATAGTTACAGTCTTAAGCTCTTGCTGATGAAATTCTCTTTGTTTTAGGTATATATACAAATTCTACTTCTTATCACAGTATTGAAAGAAGCCTCGTTCTTTTTTTTTTTCTCAAATTTCATAGTTGAAATGGTCTAATTTAGATTGTGGTGATGTCAGAGAAACATTTTTATTTTATTTTATTTTTGTACATTTTCATTGAGCTTTTTAGTGGAACAGTAATTGTATCTTTATGGAAAGATTCCCCCAGTGTACTCCTACCTTCTTTAGAGCCTAATTTAAATTAAGGTAGATGTTACCTTGCTTGTTTCTAGTTTTCTCAATCTCAAGTCAGACACGAGATTCAAAGAAGAATAGCAATTTAATAGTGTAGTAGAATAAGTGTCAAACTTAGGGATCTTCCTTAGGCACAGTCGTTGTTTTATATTTTTTCAGAGTTTGGTAGAAAGCACCTAAAAATGAATAGTTTAATCTCAGGGGTATAATATTAGAGCATTATTTACCAGCTTGGTTTGCTAAAATTGTAAAACCCAACTTATTTCCCTATTCCTCCATATTCATTCATCGTTCCTATGCAAGAATGCCATCAGTCAGTTTGTGTATGAAAATGTTAATAAATACACTATTTGCCTTATACACTTAAGGTGACAAACTAAAATCTTGACAAAAGCTTACTGTAAGATCGCAGACTATTTAGTACCCTGGTTATTTGTCCATGTGTAATTGTAGCTTTTTGTTTCTATCACTATAGGCACTTTAAAAAAAAAAAATCACAAAATACAGGAATGACCTTGATAAACAATGAATTAAAATTTAAAGTATCAGCAGATCACTAGACGTAGTTTTAGTTGGAAACATTTTCCCTGAGAATTAACTGACTAAATTTTGCTTAAAAAAAAAATAGCTTCTGCATGATATGTTGATATTTTTCCTCTACCAGATGTATGTGAAAGGAGTAAAGTTGACTTTAAGAAATTACACTGGATATAATTAATGTTTAAAGAGTGGCTCACATATATTTGAACGTATCATAATAAGTTTTCATTTAAGATCTCTAAATCATACCTAGCTTTCATCATGTTATAGCCATACTTACTTATTTTTAAATTCCTACATTTTATTTAAGAGCAAGCCTTCAGAAGACCTATAAAATAGTTACTCCTCAGATCTGAATTCGTTCAGCAGTAAAAATTTTTCCTTTTGTTCACCTAACATTAGATAATTTTCATCATATTGCTACTTAATATTCAAAGTTTCTTCAGTTTTTTTCTAAAGTTTTGCTTTAAATAGGATTTCAGGGGCTTCCCTGGTGGCGCAGTGGTTGAGAGTCCACCTGCCGATGCAGGGGACACGGGTTCGAGCCCCGGTCCGGGAAGATCCCATATGCCGCGGAGCGGCTAGGCCGGTGGGCCATGGCCGCTGAGCCTGCGCGTCCGGAGCCTGTGCTCCGCAACGGGAGAGGCCACAACAGGGAGAGGCCCGCGTACCGCAAAAAAAAAAAAAAAAAAGAGGATTTCAAAAATAAGAATGTATGACTGCAAGCAGTACTTCATATGAGAAGAAAAAGAGTATTGCAGCATTTGTCTTGCTCTGGTCAGTGTTTACCTGGTTTACCTTTTAGAATTAATTTGGTTAGTCTCTTGAGCAGAAGCCTACTGTTTGATTGTTTTGTAATTTTTGCCTCATTAATAGCTGAGTGTAGTCCAAGGCATCCCTGGCTGCCCTTTACAATCACTTGGTAAAAGCAGTAATATTAATTAAAATACTGATGCCTAGATCTCAACCCAACTATCCTGATTTACTTGGACTGGGATGGGTTCCAGGGATCAGTAATTTTCAAAATCTTCTCAGGTAATCCAAGTATACAGTAAGGGATGAAAACACTGCTCTAAGGTCATTTGAATTTGAAAGCTTGAGAAATTTTGAAGTGGCTGTTCCAGTAACAGAGGAACAATGAATAATAGCCTTGAATAGGCTATCAGGGCTACCTAAAGCTCTATGAAAATGGATGCACGCCTTAAACATAACCAATAGTGTGAAAGAAAATATTATAATATTCACTATTCTTCCTTATTGAGCATCTAAAGAATCCAGGCTTTTTGCATGTTTTCGTCTTTTTTTTTTTTAACTCCTTTTAGCAACTCTGGAACATAGGGAATATTTCTTGTTCAGACAGTAAACTGAAGCTCAAAGAGAATGACTTGCTGCCTGTAAGTCACAGAACCAGAATTGGACCCGCATACACATTTGATTTTATAACTTAAGCTCTTTTCACTGTACCTTAAAAGATAAACTGAGGTATATGAACATTTTTAATAGTTTGAGCAAAAATCAATTCAAATTGGGTAACACCAAACTAGAAGTGGTTAGGAGCACCCCACCAACAGGAATTAGGGACAAAACTTATGGAGAAGATGCAGAAACAAAACAAGGAAATTTTTTGATTGGCTGTAGCTTAAGTGGTTGCCTTTTTTGGGAAAGCCTAGTTGGCCATTTGTGATTGTTTATTTTAGGT
Source organism: Physeter macrocephalus (assembly GCF_002837175.3). NCBI lineage: Eukaryota > Metazoa > Chordata > Mammalia > Artiodactyla > Physeteridae > Physeter > Physeter macrocephalus. Next base: position 107,811,400 of record NC_041217.1, read on the forward strand.
TTTATTTCTTAACTTTGAAGCATTTATAGGCTTAGGTTTGGGTTTGGTTACATAGGCTGCTAATGCCTTAGAACCACCTCAGTGTGATGGCCTCCTTGTTTAATTTAACAATACCATGCTGTATGAAAATTTGATATTTAGTTTGACTTAGTTTAAATAATTAGCTATTTCAAGGTTTTCTTACTGTCATGTTTCTTCAGAGCCATGGATGTCATCATCAACAGAAATATATTAGGTGCTCAGTATTGGAAAGTAGTAGAATATTTCTGACTTGGACCAGGTTTACAGATTTGTTGTGATGGTGGTGGTATGATAGTGGCAGTAAAAGTTAACAAATACAACACTTTTTAAAAATTCTTTAGAAAATTTATGTAACTCACATGTGTTGCCTTTGGTGTTATAAATGAACTTATCTAGGAATCTAGCTATCTGGTAGAAAACAGCATAGACCAATTTTTTTGTCTTGCTGTTAATCTGATCCATTTTATAGCAACATAGTTAGACTTACAGCAAAGTAAGGTTTTGGCCTTTTCCTATATGGGAAAACCTCATTATAAGCCTTACTAAAATTTTATAACAAGAGGTTGGTCAGGTGGGAAAAAAACCATTATATTCCAAAAGTAAATTATCAGGGAAGTCTTTCAACAATGAACGGAGTACATTGTCCCATAATATTAGGAAAATATATGAATTGTACAGAATTTAAAATTCAGATAGGTATAAATAATAATCTTGGTAATGCTTAAAATATATTTTTTAATTGCAAAATACTTAGCTAACTACAAAGCTGAAATTTATTTTAAGAATAATAAATTAAAAATCACTTATTTTGGGCTTCCCTGGTGGCGCAGTGGTTGAGAATCTGCCTGCCGATGCAGGGGACACGGGTTCGTGCCCCGGTCCGGGAAGGTCCCACATGCCGCGGAGCAGCTGGGCCCGTGAGCCATGGCCGCTGAGCCTGTGCGTCCAGAGCCTGTGCTCCGCGATGGGAGAGCCCACAACAGAGAGAGGCCCGCGTACCACAAAAAAAAAAATCACTTATTTGTAAATGAGAGGGAAATTAGCATATTTAAAAACCCTGTTACAAATAAGGTTAATTAGTTATAGAGCTGAAGTAGTTAGATATTTCTACTTCCCACCCAGAGGACACTATGAGAAGTTTAGGAAAACTAGCAGTAATGAGTAATATGGAAATGGGTGTGAATTCCCAAGGGGCAAATTCAGTTTTGTGCATCATTTTCATATTTTTCTAAAGATATCCGTATATTTCCATTTAAATTATTTGGGCTAGTATAATATGATCGTAATGGAATAGTGCCTAGAGTTAGATTGTCTATACAAATAAGGCTTCTCTAATGCATATAGAAAAGAGGGCTACCAAACTTGGTATCAAAAATATAAGCTTGCTATATAAAGTTATATAACTTGTTGCTTCTTTGATTTTTCTTCTATTGTTATTTTTCCACAAATGTTTGAAGGTCAGCATTTTTGTATGCCAGTGATGTTACTTTAAAAAGTAAAAATGCTAAAGGTGAAATTCAAGGAAATTTCAAGTTTTAACCTTTTTTAATCCTTTCATACTTCATACCCTTGATAAATTCTAAGTAGCATATATTTCCTTGTGTATGAATGTATGTGTTGCCAAAGATGTTTATGATTACTTTATAAGGCATTGAAAATTTACCACAATTTGTAGTTAATTTACCATATTTATTCACCACGAAAAACAAATGTTTTCCTATGAACACTACAAATCATAAATAACATGCCAAACTAGCATCACAAATTAATGCTTTTAGAATTTGACTTTAATAATGTTAGGCAGCTTTGAGTTACATTTTCTTTTTGTTTACCCTGGACTGGAACTAAGCATAATCTACAAAGTATGTGAAAGAAACTTGAAATATTTTTAAAGTTACACGATGAAAAAAGAGTCATTTAATTCCGTTAAATGAACAGTTCTGTCCATTCAGCACACACATATTGAACAACAGCTTTGTGTCCAGTTCTGGGGGGAATTATAAGACATTTCCTGTCCACAGTCAAGTTATAGGATATTTATAGTACATTATGATAAGAGCAGAATTCTGTGGAAGTTTACTAGGAAAGTCCCTAACAGAGAGTAGGAGGTCAACAAAAATTTTCCTTGAGAAGCTCACATCTGAGCTGCCTATTCATTAAAGAATAGGTTTCTAATATTTTTAATGAATCAGTTCGTGTTTTATGGTGCAGAGAATGGGTTACAAGTGTGCTAGGATACTGAATCCTTCAGTCCTTGGGACAACCAAATGGAGACTGGGGTGAGCAAGGGCCCCAGGCTAGTCATCCCCAGTTATAAGCAGCCACCTCCTTTTACCCCAGTGCTCTAAGCAGTTATTACCGTTTTCAGTGTGTCATGATATGAAGAATTTGGGGAAACAGTGGTGTAGAGAAATGCCATCGTATTTCCAGGTAATGAAATCTCCACTTAGAGTTTCCAAGAGATCATAAACTTGGAAATAAAAGATAAATCTAATACCCAAATTTTAATATGGCCTTATATTTTTTATTTTCTTAATTCTGGTAAAATATACATAAAATTAAATATTTTAACTTTTTGAGTGTTCAATTCAGTGACATTAAGTACATTCACATTGTTGTCCAACCTTCATCACCATCTATCTCCGGAACTTTTTCATCTTCCCAAGCAGAAACACATTTATTAAACAATAACTCCCTACTCCTCGCCCCCCAGTCCCTGACAACCATCATTCTACTTTCTGTCTCTGAATTTGACTGCTCTAAGTACCTCATATAAGTGGAATCAAAAAGTATTTATCCTTTTGTGGCTGCCTTATTTCTCAGCATAATGTTTTCAAGGGTCATCCTTGTTATAGCATATGTCATAATTTCCTTCCTTTTTAAGGTTGAATAATACTATTCCATTGTATGTATATACCACATTTTGTTTAGCCATTCATCTGTCAGTAGACATTTGGGTTGCTTCCACCTTTTGGCTATTGGGAATAATAATTGGTATATGAATAACTATTCCAGTCCCTGCTTTCAGTTCTTTTGGGCATATACCTAGAAGTGGAATTGCTGGATCATATAATTCTATTTTTAATTTTTTAAGGAACCACCATTCTGTTTTCCATAGCGGCTGCACTGCTTTACATTCCCAACAGCAGTGCACAAGGATTCAATTTTCTCTACATCCTAGCCAACCACTTGTTGTTTTCTGTTTATTTGATAATAGCCTCTAATGAGTGAAGTAGTATCTCATTGTGGTTTTGATTTAATTTCCCTAATGATTAGAGATGTGAAGCATCTTTTTATGAGCTCATTGGTAATATGGCCTTATACTTTTAAAGATTTGGCGGTGGGGGGGCGGGGGGCGGTGTCTAACCAAGATTAACCAAATCTTATTTAAAAATCTTAGAGATCATCAGAGTTCTTAATCTGAAATCCATCAGTGGTTTCAGAGTCCATGAGTAACCTGAATTAAAGCAAATTCCATCAGACTCTCAGTACCTGTGCCCCTCAAAAACTTAAAAACTTTATTGACCTACCCACAATCACCAAAATGTTTCTTTAAAGTCATTATTTTGAGAGGAGTTAGAATTAAGGTGATTTTTAAATTTCTGTTTTGTGCTTTTCTGTGTTTTCCAAAGTATCTAAAACATGCATAGTGCATGTGATTTTTTGTGCTGTTTTAGAACTTGAAAAGTAAAATCCATCTTTAGCTCTTGGACCTACAATTTAAAAAAAGTCTAAAAGCTAAGAAGAAATAAAATGGATATAGTATGTTCTTATGATTGCTTGCCTTCTCGGAGTCACAGCATTCCCAAGTCACTACCAGAAGAATGAGCAAGGCTCTACCTCCACAAAAAAAGTGATGTTTACTACTGAATCTATTTCAGCTAAATTCATTGCAATAAAAGAATTGCATTTGAGTTTTTTATAATGAGTTACTATAAAGAGAACATGCAGGTTCTATAGCTAGAGAAGCAGTGTTTACCGTTTCAGCTGAATTTCATTAAGGGAAATATTTGCATTTATGTTCTTTATAATGAGATTTTACTGGCTTTTCTGTGATATCTTTACATAGTACTCTAATTACTTTTTAAAGGTATTGGGTTTTTGTATCGTTTAATTTTATAACATTGATCACTTAATTTTAAAAGCAACCAGAAAGAATTCTCATTATTTATGTTGAATAGATGGATACATACCTGGGTTCAGCTTAGCATCCTAAAAAAACTGTGGGAAGTCTTTAAAATTTTGTGAAGAACTTCCTAGGACAGCTTACGTATTCAAGTTCATTGTCAAGTCTCCGTATCTTCTTCAGTCTTTTTGGCTAAGTTTGAGAATATTCCATGTAGGACTTGAACTCCTCAACTATTTAATACCCTTAGGCCTCCATTTTCTCTTCTGACATTTGTTTGATCTATATATCTGCTTAACTGTAATGTTTGTGCTATGAAATTTTATTTTATAGCTACATTTTTAAAATATTAACCAGTTTTTTTAACTCCTGTTTTTCCTTTTGCAGCTGTATGCAGGAGCTATTCTTGAAGTCTGTGGATGAAAATTGGGGAGGTTCCCTCAAGTCCAAGGTATATAAAATCAACTCTAGTAAAATTTCAGTTAATAATTTAAAATCAACATTTCACAAAAATAATTTCATTAAATACTCCCAAGCATAAGAATATTTAAGGTTATACTTTCTCAACAGTATATGACTTTTCTCTACATTTGTCTTCATGGGAGTGGAGTTTTATAATAATTGTTGAATACTAAGTTACTTGACTCTAAGCAAGCATAAAATATGAAATTTAGATTTAAATACAGCACATGATGAGGTGATTATTTTCTTAAAAGAAGAGACTTTCCTAAGTACAAATTTTATGAGAGCCTTTCTTTTACCAGGTGGAAGTGTAATCCTTCTAAATAATATTTTAAATGTAAACTGATTTATATAAAACTCCTAAGGAACAATTGCATTAAGTGAGAGTAGATGTGTACAAAATAACAAACCATCAAGAAGAAAATTAATTACCATAGAACTTGAGGTGTAGAAGAGAGGAGGTCATACAGGTGTATCTTCACAGGAATTAAAGATAAATATGTGAAAGGATAATTGTGAAAGTGTATTCTTTTGGTTGACAACAAACAGTAATGGAGCTCTGTATCTCCCAAAAGACTTGGACTAAAGCTTTTCTATTCCATCCTTGCATGTCAGCTGAAAATCAGTTTTATGAAGGTAATGAAGTTGTTTTTTTTGTTTTGGGGTTTTTTTTTTTTCTTTTAACTAAAATACATAAGTGCTCTATTTATATACCTTATTTTGTTTTTGTTTCTGCTGCCTTTTCCATGATTTCTTGCCTTGTTTACTTAATTGCAAGAGAATTTTTTGGATTTAGTATTTTATAAAATTGCCTGTATTAGCACATTCCCTTTATTGCTGACCTAGAATTGTTTACAATAAAATATTGCTCATTTGGCATGGAAATGTAATCCTTGGATTGCAACTTGGGGACATTTTATATGAGACCCAGAGCAGATGCACATCTAATTAAATACATTCTTTGTCAGAATAAGTGCATATTCTGATGTAGCACAGAATATAACATCCACTTCTGCTTAGGGAGAAAGTTCTTTACTCTGTATGATTTATTTTGCCTCAAACACTTAAACTCAGTATTGTATCAGAGTTGTTTTGGCTTTTTTATATCAGTTCTCTGAATGATAATGTGATCATTCTTATTCCTAAAAAGTTTTGGCATTTGCTTTTTAATTATATTCATTATTCATATTTACTGACTTGTCTTATTAATAATCTTTTGTGACTCAGATTTTCACGAGGTCAAGCGTAGCTTGCAGTTAGCCCTCCTGTTTGTGATATCAGGTTTTCTTATGTCCATGGTAATAATTTCTACAGTTGCTAGTCCAGTCTTTAAAAGATTGAGTGTAGTTTATTAATCCTTGGATTACAACTTAACTATATATATATTTCTTATGTATAGTTAAATTATCAAACTGGTAGGTATTTATAGTCATACTGTCTTTTCCTTTTGAAACATTGGATTTTAATTCTATGTATAAATATTTAATTAGTACAAGCTTATTTAAATTAAAAAGATTGTTTAATTCCACAGTCCATAACCATATTTAATATAATTATGTATAATACCAGTATTTTCGGAGCCCATGAGAAAGTAATCCATTTTTTTAAGTTTACTTAATTTAAATTAGCCACATCATAAAACAAGAAAAAATTAATGTTAAATTATTCCAGAAGAGAGAGGATTTAAAATTTGAAATGTCTTATCCACATTAAATAACTCAGGGTTTATGAAAAATAAAAAGTCCCAGATCATATGCCTTAGCTAATTCCAGGTATACCTCCTAAAATACTTTCGTTTTCCATGTTATGGTTAAGTAGGAAAGTCAGTAGGTATAAAAACGTGTCATTGTATATTGGACCTAGTGTTTTATCACTTGTGGTGACATCAAAAGTAATGATGTTAAGTAAGTATGTTTTCCTTCTCAAGAATAAGGATATGTCTGTAGTCTGTCCCTATCAAAAAATGTAAATTTTCCCTAATTTTGTAGGTCTTGGCAAACTTTTTCTGTAAAAGTCCAAATAGTAAAGATTTTCAGCTTTATAGGCAACAAGGTCTCTATTGATCTTTGTTTTTGTAGTATGGAAGCAGCCATAGAAAATATTTAAATGAATACATGTGTCTGTGTTCCAATAAAACTTTATTTATAAAATCAGGGAGGCCCAATATGGCTTATGGACCATAGTTTGCCAACCTCTGTATTAGAATCATAAACCTTCGGACACAGAAAGGAATTTTAAAATAATGTAGAACTGAGAGCAAATAGCTTTTTGCCTCTAGTACCCACTTTGGTTGACTGGTAGTGATGCCTAGGATTATGATGCTATCTTGGAGTTTTGCTGGAAGGAATACTGATTCATTAGCACTGTCTTCATCAGTTTTCTCGTTTATAAAATGGGTTAATAGTGTAAATAGTGGTGTAAAATAGGTTAATATCTACCTTATAGGACTGTTTTGAGGATTAAATGAGATAACATGACTCTCTAGCATTTGAAACTCCTCCCTTCACTTGTGTGAACAGGTCTTTTTATTCTCCTTTCCTGACATCTCACCTACCACCCACACTTCAAATATTGGTGTTAGTCAGGGTCTGTGTTCTTATTTTCTTACTCTTTTGAATGATGTCCCACTCCCTCAGTTTCAACTGCAGTGTTCACCTGATGACTCCCAATCTATATCTTTAAATTAAATCTTTCTTTTTTTAGATACCATATTTCTGACCGCAAATTGATGTTTCCACTTGCATGGTCTCATAGTATCTTAAACCAATGTACATATAAGTCACCTGGGGATCTTGTTAAAATGCAGAGTGTAATTCTGTAAGTTTGGTTTGCATCCTGAGATTCTACATTTCTAACAGTCCTATAGATTGTGGCCTACATTTTTAGTAGAGAGGCGTTAAACCCAGCATGTTCAAAAACTAAATTAATCCTCTTCTCTTATCGATAAAAGTATACCATCTTCTTCCCTGTTTCCACAAATGGCAGTACCGTCAAGCAAAAGTATAAGCATGAAACCCGACAATCATGATCAATTTCTTTCACACTTTATACCCAGTTAGTCACCAAGTTGTGTCTCTTCCCCCTCCTTAATAAACCTTCATATCTTTGGCCTTCTCTATGATTTTAATCAGCCCCTTAGCATCTTTATCTGGAAGGATTAATTACTTATTATCTGGCCTGCCTGTCTCTTTTCCCTTTTCTTCTAGTCTCTCTTCTACACAACTACCAAAAAAAAACCTTTTCCATAAGACAGATTTGATTATGTGACCCTCTTATTTAAAATTACCTGTAGTTCCCCATCACATATAAATGTCAAATTCAGCATCATATACAAGACTATCATGACATGGATTCTCTTTTCTAGGTTCACATATCTAGTTTATGTGCAGAACTATTTGCAGTTCTCTGAACTCTGACCTCTAAGTCTTTGCACACACTGCATGTTCTTCCTGACTTATGCCTTTACCCATTTTTGTGACGAACCCCTATTCATTCCACATTTAGTTCAAGCATTATTTTGGGATTGGCTTTGGACAGAATTTTACACCCTCCCCTTTGTGTTCCATAGCAGTTCCCACGTAATATTGTAATGTATTTATTTAATTTACTGGTCTTCTGTCTTTACCAAACTAGGAACCCCTTAAAGCCCAGAATTTTTAAATTTTTTTTTATCACTAATGTAGCCCAAATCTTTCTAACACTGCACCTCACATTAAGAGGAATTCAGATATTTATTGAATGAATGAATGGATTTGCTAAATTTATCTAATTCAAAGGTGGCTCCACTTTTGACAAATGGGAGACTGGTGAAAAGCCTGTGTTTACATTGGTTATATAGCCTTTATGAATTTATAGTCTTCAAATAGTCCTTTTCTGACTTTATTATTCTTATCTGAAAAGTCATAATCTTTTTAGTTTGTCTTGTCTTCATTATTATACCTCCAGTCTCCCCAAATTCTCTTATTTAAATTGCTGTTCTCTGAACGTTTTTAAGTGCTTTTAAATTGTCTTGTTGGGAGGACCCAAATGACTCATGATTTTGCACTCCAGATAGTTTGTAAGTAAATATTCTTGTTTTAGAAATACTCTTCGATACCCAGTAGTTTTCACTGAGCACAATTGAGAATTCAGTTCTGTTGTTTGTTGTTGCTGCTGCTCTTCTCTTTGTATTGTTGTTTCTGGGTGTGATATGACATTTTTGTTTATATTCTGATTCAAATATACTTATTTCTACTCAACGGGAAAACATCTAATTATCATTCCATGTAATTTTATATGGCAATTCACAAATCTTAATTGTACCTGCCATAAGCCCTTATTTATTAAATCTTAAAACCAATAGAGTACATTGTATGACTACTTGTAATGTGACCAAAGGTATATTGTTAGATGTAGCCAAGTGTATTTTGCCTCTATATTTTCACTTGTTTATGATTTTGAAAATGACATAGTTCAAACATTTTTCTTTGACCTCAAGATATATCCTTCCTGTTATCCCTCATCCCCATTTATCCTCTTTTTGGAATGAGGAGGAAGATAGATTTTTATTTTTTAATATTCTTCATACTTAACTTTGAAGAGCCTCTGATTTATAAGAAGAGTACGATGACTTTCTAAGCAGTGTATATAGCAAAACTTGGCTCTAAGGTCTCCTAGGCAGCTACACAAATGACATGCTGATAAGAATCTTGAGGACAAAACTGAAACATTCAACATTACCACTTAATGTTTTCTAATCATTTCTGCATATTTGATCGTTTTGAAGTGTTATTTACAAATCTGCCTTAGTAATTGACAAATAATTAAATTAGCATGAGAACATTTTCTTGAAATAGAGTGACTGAATTAATCTCTTTAGGAATCTCCAAACTGATATCACTTAGTTATTTTTAAAACAGCAGAAAGAAAACTAGAAAAATAAGTTACTCTGAGGTCTTTTTTGCAAGTCTCTTATATGCTCATATAGCCTATCCTAGTGCCATGTGTATATAGTAAGTATTCAAATATATTTTAAAAGATTAATTTACTGCCTGTAAAATGTGATTTGCTACCGCAGGGTATTTAATAGATATTCCCCTCATTCAAAATTAGGAGCTTGTGGATTTATACATAGCAGAGAGAAAAGAACTGATGAAAATAGTCATTAGTGACTCATCTTAATATTTCTTTTCAATTTATTCACTCATTCCGGCCTGTTAAAAAATATTCTGAATGACAGAAAGTTATAGGTTCTGTTATAGATACAAAAAATATATTTAAGAATAGTTCTTTTCTCCAGAGAAGTTTCTTATGTAGTAGTGACCACACTGTGTATTAAATTATGCTTTGCACAGATGTGCATATAGCATTTGCCAAAGGAATGGTTATAAAATGCAACAGCATATCATAAGCTCATTTTTGTTTGGGGATTCAGGAGTATTGGACAACTCTTAAAGGATGAAGTTAATAGAGAAGATAGTCTAATAAGCCAGAATAATATAATCGGTTTTATTTTGAACTAAATTTAGTAGGGGAAGTTTAGATGGGATATCTGAGCGTCTTCCAACAAGCCTGCAAAACCTTAAAAAGCATTTACTAATCTTTGTTTAGTTGTCCTAGATGCACATATATGAAGATCTTCATAGTGAAACATGTCTATAGTGCTATTGCTAGTTAATTCTAAGTTTAAAAAATAAGTTCTCAAAAGCATGTGTCACTATAAAATCTAATTAGAGGCTGTTGCAAATGATAACAGAACTGGAATTAAGAACTGTCCTCATTTAAGGTATCCAAATGAAACATCCCACTTGTATTTATCTTTTTTAATGTATTCTAAAATATTTTAACTTGGACAATTAGACGTGATCATTACTAAAAACTTGGTAAAATGTAGATCAACAACCACCCAAAAAGGAAAACATTTATTTAAAACTTCCCCATACCCTATGCTCCAGATATAACCCCTATTAAAATAATAGTTATTGTTTTGAACTGTTAGGTATCTTGTGCTAAGTATTTTATATTTTCTCACTTAATTTTTTTAAAGATTTCATTCAGTGCTTCTAGGCTTTTTCTTTTGCAAATATATATTTATGGATAAATATGTAAAAACATTAGTGTAAATATATAAAAACAATATATCCATCTTTTTATAACACCCATGGGGAACAAACTGATCTATAAACCTTTATATATGAGTTTGCATCTATATCACTAAATACAGATTAATATAATTTTTTAATGATTGGATTTGCTTCATAGTGGTCCATGTTAATTTATTTAACCAATAGCCTTTTACACACTTAGGTTATTTTCAAATCTCCAGACTTGGTTAGCAGGATCTTATATATCTTTGCATTATAGTGTAATTATTTCCTCAGAATAAAAAAGTTCCTAGAAAGAGACTTGCAGATCTAAAGAGTATGCACGTTTTAAGACTTTTGGTTCATTTTGCTAAATACCTTTCAGGAAGGATGTGTCCATTTATATTTCTCCCACAACTAAGCCCCGGCAAAATCTTCTCTACCCCCCCTCTCTAACCTTAAATATTCTTTTTAATTTTTACCACTCCAAATGAGGTTACCTCATTGTTTTGACAGTTCTTTGATTATTTGTGAGGTTGAACATTTATTTCAAACGTTTAGTGACCGTTTGTTTATTTGTGTATTACATGTTCCTGTCCTTAGTTCATATCTCTAGTACCTAGTATTTATTTTTTTCTTATTAATAGAAGCTCTCTTGCATACTGTATAAGAGATAATTTTCCCCAGTATGTCATTTTTACTTTTAACTTTGTTTATAGTAGTGTTTTGCTGTACTGAGTGTCTATTTTTATATAGGCACATCTATAAAGCATTTTCTTTAGGATCATGCATAAGAGAAGAATTTTATATTCCAAGTTGTCTGTGTTAAATGCTGTGGTAGTATTCTGAATCTTTTTTTTTTAAACACTTATCACAACTGAAATTATCAGTGATGTGATTGCTTGTTTAGCATCTTTCTTCCTCACCAGACTATAAACTCCATAAGAGCAGGAATCCTGTCTGTTTTATATAGCTTTATATCTGCTATCTGGTATACAATAGATATTCAAAAGTATTTATTGAATCACACACACACACACACACACACACACACACACACACACACACACCCAGATGCACGCACACATAATCTCTGTCTCTCTCTCTCTCTCTGGTTTGCTAGCTTTACCATATTAAAAAATCCAGGTATTTTTATCTCCTAATAATTTATTTCCTAATCGGTTTCTTTGTTTTATCATTCTGGTATAAGTATCACATAGTATATTAATAAACAGTTGAACAAATTCTCCCATATTTTACTTTTTCTAAATTGCCCTGACTATTCTCCGACATTTACTCTTTTATTATTATTATTTTTAAATTATTTATTATTGTCTGCATCGGGTCTTCGTTGCTGCGCGCGGGCTTTCTCTAGTTGTGGTGAGAGGGGGCTACTCTTTGTTGTGGTGCATGGGCTTCTCACTGCGGTGGCTTCTCTTGTTGCAGAGCACGGGCTTCAGTAGTTGTGGCTCACGGGCTCTAGAGCACAGGCTCAGTAGTTGTGGCTCATGGGCTTAGTTGCTCCGCGGCATGTGGGATCTTCCCGGACTAGAGCTCAAACCGCTGTCCCTTGCATTGGCAGGCAGATTCTTAACCACTGCGCCATCACGGAAGCCCTCAGACATTTACTTGTATAGCTGAGTTTTACTGTCATTTTGTCAAGCCCTCAAAATCCCATTGTAATTTGGGATTTTTATTAATTTGAAAAAATTAACATCTTAAAATATTTAGTCTTCCCATTGAAGAGTATGGGATATCTTTCCATTTTATATGTGTTTTAGTTTCCATATAGGAAACTTGGTTTTTCCATATAGGATCTAATTTTTTATTTATTGAGTTTATTTCTACTTTTTGTGTTGATCTTTGTAGCTAGCTTGGATTTGGAAGTAAACAATTTGAATCTTTTTTTCTTTTAAGCTTTCGTCAGGAGTGATAAACCCAGACTATTCAGAGGACTACAAATCAAGGTAATGCAATTTTAATGTGATTCTTTTTTCCACCATTTTCTTTTTTTAATTAAAAATTATTCAGATATTTTAATTGACTTTATTTTTTAGTGCAGTTTTAGGTTTACAGAAAAATTGATTCGAGAGTTTCCATTTACTCCCACCCCCACCCTCCAGTTCCCTTATTAACATCTTGCATTGATGTACATTTGTTACAATTGATGAACCAATATTGATACATTATTATTAACTAAATTTCATAGTTAGCATTAGAGCTTATACTTTGTACAGTTCTAGGAGTTTTACCAAATGTCATGTATCCACCATTATAGTATCACACAGAAGTTTCACTGCCCCCAAAATCGCCTGTGCTCCACAACCCACCAAACTCCTGGGAACCACTGATCTTTTTACTGTCTCTATAGTTTTGCCTCTTCCAGATTGTCATATAGTTGGAGTCATACAGTAGGTAGCCTTTTCAGATTTCAGATTTAACTTAATATGCATTTACAGTTCCTTTGTGTCTTTTCTGGAGCTGGATAGCTCATTTCTTTCTAATGCTGAATAATATGAATAGTATTCTGTTATACCATGGTTTGCTTTTCTATTCACCTATGGAAGGACCTGTTGGTCGCTTCCAATTTTTAGCAATTATGAGCAACAGTGCCGTATACATTTTTGTGTAGACATACGTTTAACTTATTTGGGTAATTACCTAGGAGCACGATTACTGAATCATATAGTAAGAGTGTTGGGCAGTTTCTTACAAAGTTAAACTATTTTCCAAAGTGCTTATATCATGTTGCATTCCCACTAATAATGAATAAGAGTTATTGCTCCACATTCATCAGCATTCGTTATTGTCAGTGTTTTGGATTTTAGCCATTCTAATAAGTGTGTGATATTATCTCACTGTTGTTTTCATTTGCAGTTCCCTAATTGAGAGTCTTTCCACATGCTTATTTGCCATCTGTATATCTTCTTTGGTGTATCTGAGATCTTTTGATCACTTTTAAAAATTTTAATTATGGTAAAAAAAAAAACTTTAAAATAGTTAAGATGGTAAGTTAAATGTTAAGGTTGCAGTTCAGTACTGGTAAGTTAAATGTTATGGGTACAGTTCAGTAGTGTTAAGTATATTCACACTGTTGTGCAGCAGATGTAGAATTTTTTTGTCTCGCAAAACTGGAACTCTGTACCCATTAAACACTAATTCCCCCTCTTTCCTGCCTCCAGCCCGTGGCAGCCACCCATCTACTTTATTTCTATGATTTTGACTACTTTAGATACTTCATATGAGTGGAATCATATAGTATCTGTCCTCTCATGACTGGCTTATTTCACTTTAGCATGATGTCCTCAAGGTTCATCCATGTTGTAGCATGTGACAGGATGCTTTTTCTGCATCTATTGGTATAAGATTTCTTGTTTAGCCTGTTGGTAGTAATAGATTACATTAATTCATTTTCAAATTTTGCACCAGCTTTGCATACTTGGAGTAAATCCAAATTGTCCATGGTATATAATTCTTTATACACTGTTGGATTTGATTTAATATTTTGAACATTTTTGTAACTATGGGCTATGTAGTTTCTAATTTTTGGACTAAAATGAGTTTTTGAATAAAAAATTGAATTTTTAAGAATAATTTATGTAGATAACCTGACCTAAAAGATTTTAGTAGTAATGTTCTTGGTTTATTAGCTTAGGTGCCAATTTCTAAATTCCAGAAATGGGTTGAGAATATATACCAAATGCAAATAATCACATCAGAGCTTGTCTCCATCTCTGAAGTTCACAACTCTAGAAGACCTAGAAAAACTGAAGCATAATTGCTGAGTTTCTCAGTTCCCTTCATCATCACTGCTGCATTTTAAGGACTGCTGTCCTTAATTTAGCATTGAAGATTGATCACTTAATGAATGGGATCAGGTTTGTTATCACATTTACCCAGAGTCAGAATTCCTCAGAGCTCTCTGGTGAAATATTGGAACCCACTAGTAGTTCTGAAGTTTCAGGAATCCAGCCAAATTATAAACTAATTACAACAGAATAAATTTTCTTTGGTTTAAGAAATCTAGTGAAAGTCCAATACAGAATTGCCTGATAGTTTGTATGCACAGCCTATTTCAACATGGCTCTTAAGAGTCATTCTCATTCAATATTTTGAACTTGTCTGCCTCCTTCATTAGATTTTCAACTCATTTGAGAGTTGGAGTGTGTCATGTATGCAGTAAATACTTGTTACATTCAAGAATAACCTTAAATCGCAGGTAAACTGCTTGATACCAACAGGTGTTTCTCTTCAGAAGTAAAATGTGATTTTTTTTTGTCATTTTTGATGAAATCCCATTACACTCTTTTCTAAAAGACTTCCTTTAAGAGCTGTTGTGATGTTATGTCTAAAAGCTTATTACTATTAAATTTAATTAAGCTGGATTGAATTGATTTGGACTTTGGTTGAAACTGAAAAGGCTCTTTCTAAGCAGAAAATGATATTCCTCTTTTTTGTAGTATGTTCGCGGTTCAGACCCTGTGCTAAAGCTTTTGGACGACAATGGGAACATTGCTGAAGAACTAAGCATCCTCAAATGGAACACAGACAGTGTAGAAGAATTCCTGAGTGAGAAGTTGGAACGCATATAAATCTTGCTTAAATTTTGTCCTATCCTTTTGTTACCTTGTCAAATGAAATATCACAGCACCTAGAAAATAATTTAGTTTTGCTTTCTTCCATTGATCAGTCTTTTACTGTGAGGCATTAAACATCTAATTAAAAGTTGAAGTGGCAGCACAACCCATGTTATGTAAGGAGTTGGCAAGGTTAACAAAACCCATTTTTTATAAGTTTCCATCCTCCATTTGTTGATACCACTAACAAAATGCTTTGTAATAGTCTTGTGGCTAATTATGCAAAGTGATAATTTGTGATAATTGGTCCAGTTTTACGAACAACAGATTTTTTAATTAGGGAGGTTAATAAGGGAGATGATTACTGTGCCTCATGTGCTGTGTGCTTTTTGAAAGTGAAGGCAGAAAACTACAAAGCAAATAAGATATACCGAGCCTCAACAGATTGCCTGCTTCTCAGATCCTCTCATATTTTTGTATTACCCAGCTTTCCTTTTAATAGAAACGTTATAGCTTATAATGAATGCACTGCATAAAAACTGTATGGCCTCATTATTGTAAAACAGATTCAAGATCTACGGTAAGAGTGAAACATTTACACAAAGATTCGCATTAATGAAGACTACACAGAAAACCTTTTTGTGGATTTGTGTGGATCTGATATTTAGCAAATTTTTGTGCTTTACATTCTTACAGAAGAGTAAAGTTAAAAATTATCATTTGTAAGACCAAAATATAAATAAAACGTTTCAAAAATCTATCTGAATTTGAAATCTATTTGTTCTTTCATGTTTAAAAATGACATATTAGTGCATTTTAATTTTCTTTTCATATAAGAAAACACTAAGTGTTTTCGTGTTTTTAAGCTAAAAACACTAAAATGTATACATTGTTTAAAACTTCTAACTTATTGTGAGTAATACTATTTTGTCTATGATTTTTTTTTTAATTTGTCAAAGTGCTTTCATTTACGAACACATTTTCATTTATATCGTATAAGGAATTTCTCTTAAAATATAGTTTTTTAGGAGCTATTAAAAATGATTTTTCTTTGCTTAACTTTCTATGTGATGAAAGTGACTTCTTAAAGGATGGTTCACTAAGAGCAGCATTCATCCAAATGACTTAGGTCATTTAAACCTTACTAACTTAACAAATTGGTCTAATATCCTATTATGTCAGCTCAGTCTTAGGATAAATTCGTATAATCTGGAAACTTTTATTTTTTATTTTGAATTAAACTATCTTAATGAAGGATATTTGAAAGTCTTAAAGACAACTCTAGGGCTTCCCTTGGTGGCGCAGTGGTTGAGAGTCCGCCTGCCGATGCAGGGGACGCGGGTTCGTGCCCCGGTCCGGGAAGATCCCACGTGCCATGGAGCGGCTGGGCCTGTGAGCCATGGCCGCTGAGCCTGCACGTCCGGATCCTGTGCTCCGCAACGGGAGAGGCCACAACAGTGAGAGGCCCGTGTACCGCAAAAAAAAAAAAAAAAAGACAACTCTACCAGAAAATGTTTGTAGAATATTTAACAAAGGTCCGTTATTAATCTTTACTGGCATTTTATGTCATGTCATTTTAAATTTTAAGACATTTTTTAAGCCAGCTTGAGAATGAAAAAATACTATGAGAAGTCCTGGCAGACAAACTGTGGTCTATTTTTGGTCATCCATAATAATGGAGAGAGCCATCACTTTGATAGTACAAGGCCCTGGATAATGTAGTAATCCCTAATGGTGGTTATTACTTCAGAGCAAAAGGGGGGTGAAGCCAGTCATGAACAGTGGGAAGAAACAGCATGAGAGGAGTTGCTGCCACATACAGAAAAATAGTTGGATAGAAGGCGTGAAACTTCAGAACTTCTGGGATTGGCATAGAAAACTAATTGGACTATTCTCTGAGCAGGAAGAGCCAATCAAATGAGTATCTGGCACTGGGCTTTAAAGAGAGAAGCCTGAAAAGTCTTATTATATTCAAGTTATTATTAGAGATCAAAAGAGGCTGAAGAACCTTAAACTTTGAAGAACTTGAAGCTTTAAGTTCTTGAGTTGATGAATAGATGTGTTATCTACCAAGCTCCACTATTTTAATTGGGAGGTTTGAGTTAATGAGCCATTCCAACTGTTTTTCACCAATTCCAGTCAACAGCTAAAACCTTTTTAAAGAAACAAATCTTGATTACCAAGAAAGGGGTGTATAAATACTGAGGCAAAAAAGTACCATTTTATAGCCGAATTTTGACATTGGATTAAGCTTATTCAAGTTCACAAATACGGATATGTAATAGTCAGTTGATATTTATAAATTTGCTTCCCCTGCCAAAATTATGTTACTTATAACCTAAAACAGTTAACGTGTCTCTAAATTCCTGAATTTGGCAAAAGCCTCTTACAAGGAGCTATGAGCAAGAACTGACATTTCCTGTTTTAAGAGGATTTGAGACTTGAAAGCCAGTCTAAAATTAAAGTTAATAAAATGCATAAAATATTTTTGAAAGCAAAACTGCAAAACTTTGGAAATTAAAATTGGCAGTAGCTAGCATGTGAAAGCATGTCTACAAATATACGGGAAGTAGGAGTACAGATTACAGATAGGAGCACAGCTAGGTATTTCTTTTACTTGAAAATTAAAGTATCTTTTAATTATATCCTGTGGTGACAGAGAACTTTCTCTGGGAGGAGAGGGTCTGCGTTTGTGATCCAGAATTCAAATTAGACCTTTGCCAATTAAAATAAACATTTTACCTTCAGACTGGTCCTTAGCCCAGGAATCAGTAACATGAAACATTACCTAGACATACTAGAGGAATAAAACTAAGAATTGTCTGAGACCTCTAAAATTAATTCTTTCCTGTTAGCCACTCTTGAAACAGACTATGAATATGTGCAGCATTTTATCTACCATTATGAAGAGATTGAAGTTTAGACCTTAAAATTCAAAACTTTTTTAAAAAACCATTTTGGTAGAAAAACTAAGCTAGAGTTGATCCTTATTCACAAATTCTATATTTGCAAATTCACCTACTCGTTCAAATTTAATTGTAACCCCACAATCACAATACTCTTGGCACTTTTGAAGTCATCCACGGATGTGCGCAAGGCAGTGAAAAATCTGAGTTCCCCAGTGCACACATTCCCAGCCAAGGTCAGACAAAGTGACACTGCCTTGCTTCAGCTCATGCTGTGAACAAACGTCCTTTTCACAGTCTTATTTAATGCCACATTTTTTGCATTTTTGTGCTTTTTGTTGGTGATTTTGTTCTTTAGAACGGCCCCCAAGCGTAGTACTAAAGTGCTGTCTAGTGTTACTAATAAGTGCGAGAAAGCTGCGATGTGCCTTGTGGGAAAAATAATGTTTTAGATAAGTTTTGTTCAGGCATGAGTTACAGTGCTGTTGGCCATGAGTTCATCGTTAGTAAATCAGCAGTTATTTTTAAAAAGGTGCCTTTAAACAGAAACACATAAACAAAGTTATATATCGATAGGTTGGCAAAAATGTGACCAGAGGCTTCCAGGAATCTAACCCTGTGTATCCCCTAAGAGCAATGGTTCTGTGTTCGCCAATTCAGTGTTTGCAGTGACTTTATAGAACATAATAACTACTGTAAGTAATGAGGATTGACTAATTTACCATTTTTATTGAGACATAATTCACATTTGAAATTCACCTACTTGGAGTATGCAATTCAATGGTTTTTTAGTATAGTCATACAGTTATCCAACCATCACTACAATCTGAATTTAGAATATTTTCATCACTCCAAAAAGAAATCCTATATGCATCGGCAGTCAATCCCACACCCACCTACCCTCAGTCCTCAACAACCTGTCTAGGTTGTCTCTATGGATTTCTGTCTATGGATTTGCCTATTCTGGATATTTCATATAAACAGGATCACAATATGTGCCTTTTGTGTCTGGTTTCTTTCACTTAGCATGTCTTCAAGGTTCAACCATATTACAGCATGTATCAGTCCATTTCTTTTTTGTGGCTGAATAATATTCCTTTATACAAATATACCACATTTTATCCATTGTTTGGTAGACATTTGGGTTGTTTCCACTTTTTGGCAATTGTGAATAACACAGCTGTATACATTGATGTACAAGTTTTTGTGTGCAAATGTTTTCATTTCTCTTAGATATATAACCTAGGAGTGGAATTGCTGAGTAATATACTATCAATGTTTAACTTTTTGAGGAACTACCAAACTTTTCCAAAGTGGCTACACCATTTTACATTCCCATCAGCAATGTACAAGAATTCTAATTTCCGCACATCCTGTCTTCTTCATCTCTCATTAAGGGTACTCATCTTACAGTCTTATCATCAGGGGCCATCGAGATGTGTTAATAAGCACTGTGCCCTCCACTAAATAGTCTTAAGACTGCAATTCTTTTAATTCTTCAGAGGGTAGGTTTTATTCTCTCAATTTTTCCTGCCTCTTCTGCCTTCTGTCACTTTACTGGATTTTAATTCATTTTTCTCTTCCCCAGCTTCAGTCATGAAAAAAACTTTAATGTTGCCATATCTAATAGAGGTCACATTCTAGTAAAAGAGGCAACCATTAAACAAATACAGCATTGCAATTATGGTAAAAGCAATGAAGAAAACAGTTACGAGAAGAGAGTTACAAAGGGGACTAGTGAGTCCAGAGATTTCTGAAGGATGTGACATTTAAACCAAGGCCTGAAATATGAACAGAAGCTATTCAGGAAAAGAGTAAACTGAAATGCCTTCCAATTAGAAGGTAGAGCACATGAAAAGACCCAGACTTTGTCGAAAGTCAGGCATTTCCACACACCTGAAAGAAGCCAATACATCTGTAAACTAGCGAGCCTGAGGAGAGAATAGTAGAAAATGAGGTTGGGAAGGTAGGCAAGGAGGACCCAGTTGATGCTGTCTTAAGAATTTAGCTGCATTCTAAGTTGCTTTTAGAATAAAACCAGAAAAGGGAAAAAACCTCAAGCAGGGGAATGACAAAATCCAATAAGTTCAACTCTAAATGTCACAGCAACTATTGTTATGCCTACGTAAACACGTAAGTGCTTTATCTAGTGCACTAATAGCCCCTAGGAGCATCTAGTATACAATTTACTCTTTAAAACTACTCATCAACTTGCTTTGAGAACTAAAAGTCAAGCCTAAGCTAAAATGTTAAGTTTTATGAGATTCCAATGTTCATTTGTATCTCTGCTCAAAGGATTCTTAGAATATTCACTAGTTATGTGGACTCATAGGAGGTGCCTATTAATCCACACCACACTCGGGCAGTCCTCCTCACCCCACCTTTAAGCTGAGCGCTAATCTCAATTCTAGCTGCAAGGAAAGAACATGAAGCTCCAGCCTTGGAACTATGTGACTCAATATCAATGACAGTCTTTCTGTCACCACCTCTATTATAACTAGTACCAGAGTTCTTGCGTCTGGTTTTACCTCCTACCTACATTCAGGCTTTTGACCCAAGTCCCTGGCTCCTGTTACCTGATCTCCCACATCATGAATACCTATAAGACCCAACTAGACAACTCTATCTGCCATTCCAGATTTTGAAATCTATTCTGGCCTGAATTGTGTTTCCATTTCTTCCTTCCTGGCTTGAACATCTGGACCTATAGCCCAGACTCTCTGATCTGATTTCAGATCCTAACCTAGTCCTATGAGCAATGACTAATTCATCTACTTTTAAACTCACGTATCTCTATATCTTAGCCCAACAATACAGGACTCTTTCATTTTTCCCCATATAGAGTGAAATTTTTGTCCAGCCTTACCCCTTGCATATCCACTCAGAATCAGCTAGATTTTATCCCAAAGGCCCAGCCCCAGATCCCAGCCAAGCACTTCTGGTCTAGTTTCCATTGCTGGATAACAAAACCATCCCAAAACCTAATGGTTTAAATATTTGTGTATCTTTGTATAAACAAATAGAGAGGGAAAAAGGGATTCTATTGATTCTGTTTCTCTAGAGAACTCTAATATACATCTTGTAATACTCTGTGCATTAATGATTAACTTTCACTTATAAAGATTTGCAGGGAAAGGCTCAATGTAAGTCTAGACTATTATAGGCTCTTTATACAACCTATGTTCAGAGATTGTCAGACTGACAGGTTTTCAATTTTAACAGAATTTTGACAGGCTCCTCCTCATAGCCACCGAAGCCAAAATGTCTTTGTCAAGGTGGTGGTGTTTTCCTCATTAGCAGTAACACATGAGATTGTGTTTATGTTTGACTGTATACAGTATATACCATCAAAGCTGATTAAATGAGTCATTTAACACCATTTACAGGAAAAGACTTCACAGATGTCACAAAGAAGAAAGTCATCTTTTGAGTGTAAACAGTGATGTCAATTGGTTCAGAAGGTTCTGAAAGGCAAAACAATGCTGAGAAAAAAATGCTTTGTAACCGATTTGCAAACGGAAGGGGAAAAGTTAGTGGGTAGTAAACTATTATGCTCTGGAAGGAAAAACCTCTTGTCAAATCAATGTAATCTTTTTTGGCAGAGTTATTGGCCTGCTAGGACAGAGGGAAACAATGGATGTAATCTGTCCTCAATGTAGCCAGGTATTTTATCCTGTCTGACATTACACAGTTATTTGTAAACTAGGAAAAAATATGGTCTAACACCTCAGTTTTTGAGTGGGGGCGTTTAAGAATGCTGAGGTATTTGTTCTCAGTTATTTTCAATGGATCATATCACCATAGAGCAAAGCAAGTGACATCTTCAGGTTTCCATCATGCATGACTTGCTAGAATCACGGCACTTGTTGGTGAGTAGCCAAGAGGGGAAAAGGTACCGACAATTGGGGATTCTCTTACTCCCTGTCATTTTTTCCCATCGGCGTCTGACTTTTGTTTCCCCTTCATGCGATGTCTCTTGGCATAGATGATACATTTGCTTCAGTCTCACACTCCCTGATGCCAGCTCTCTGTGGAGGTAGCCCCTCTGCCCTCTCTTTTTAGTATTTTGCCTCACGTTGATTTCTCATGATCGCTGGGTGCATTAGAGCTTTGTCTCTTCTGTGCCCTCATCGCGTGCTGAGGCAATGAGGGTTAGGAATTCAACATATGAATTTGGGGGGACTCAATTCAGCCCATGACACTGTCCGAAACCAAATTTCAGGGCAGTGAGGGGAGAAGTGAGCCGAAGAGACATTGGGAGGTAGGAAGTAGAGACAACTGTTTGGAAAAACTTGAATAAGAGAGGAAGGAACTAGACTGGATTTGAGAGTCAAAGGAGAGAAATTTGAGTGTGTTATAAACAGAGAGGAAGGTGCCAATGAAGAAGTAAAATGAAGGAGAAAGGCATTGGGTCAAATACATGTGTGGAGAGACTTGGCTTCAAGCAGCAGGGAGAGTGTGGAGGACAAGCATCAGGATGGGCAAGGGCTTAACATGGTAAGAGGACAATCTGGGCAGTTTAGGGACCTCTGCCTTCTCAGTGACACAGGAGGCAAGGTTATTCATCAGGACTGGAGAAAGCAGACAAAGGCGTGAGTAATGGATTTGTAGAGAAGGTTTGGAATAGTCGCTGAGGAACGCAGAAGAGGAAGTAGATGGAGGACAGATCTAGAGTGGCACTGATCCTCCTATTTGGAGTCTAGCCCTGGATATTCGCTAACCTACTGTGTGAGTTTGGCTCGTTTTTCTAATTATTCTTTTTCATGTTATTCTCATCTGCGAAATAGGGTTAATAATAGCTAGAGTGAACACTCTACATTATTATGAGGATTAAATAAGAAAGTGGTTAAATTTTCAGTGACACTATTAGTAGCATTCTGGTTCTTGCATCACTCAACACTGGCACCCTGGTTTAGCAAACTGGTTCTAACGTCTCATTTTCTTCATGCAGTTGTTGCCTGGGCCATTTATCAAGGCAATCGTTGTCTGACTGCATAGATTTGATGATGGTATCCCCATTTCCCATTCAAAAGTTAAGCCAGAAGGTGTTCCCTTGCCCATTTAGTCTTAACTATTCCCAGAACATCCCAAATAAAGCCTGTTTTTTCCTCAAAGAAAATAAAACATACACATACCAAGACATTTTCAAATTAAAATAGGCACTAAACAGATAGATTTCTGCCAAGAATAACCTCTGCTCTACTCAAAGCTGGTTTACAGGATTGTAAATTGAGACCAGCCTTTGCTTCTTACTCTACAGGGGCAATGAGTCAGGATTTCCTGAAATTAAGCAGTCATGTAAAATGCGTCAGTGGCTTCTAGAAGACCTCATGTGCTTCCTTGTGCCAAGAAATTAACCTGTTTAGTTCTTGGCATCTCTTTCGTTTCCCCCAATGACTTAGTTAAGATCCTTCCATCAGTCTCAGAGTCAGTATGACAATGTAGCTAAGATTCAATGAAAGATTGTTTTTTTCTAGAAACATAAGTCTGGTGATGATGGCTGCATATCAGTGAGAAGGTTGGATTCTAAGTCTGAATCATTATTTTTTTTAGTCAAAACTACACTAGCTACTAGTCCTAGTTCAATTCCTTGCATTGCTTAACGCAATTATAATCTAGTTTTGTCCCACGTCAAACAGTAATCTAATTGCTAACTCCTTGTTCTCATTCTATTTGAACTTTCTGTACCAATTTCACTTCCATCTTGGAACACCTTTTGCTTTCAACACACCACTTTTTCCTAGTTCTCTTCTAACCTTCATTGTTACCTCTCCTCTGCCTACCCCACAGATACTGCAAGTTGTCCCTCATTGCCCCTCCTCTCTGTCAAGTGTTAGGAATTCAAATGGCAGCAGGGGCCAGGCAGGTAACAAGGTCAGATATAATTAATAGGGAGTGATAAGAACTCTGGCAAAGAGACAAGGCATACTCCATGTAAAAGCAACCACAGTGGAAAAATTTTTATACACCATCTTAGCCAAAAACCCTTTCATGGACTGGACTATACAGCTGTTTCATGACAGCTGTTCTCAGAACCCAGGTCTTCCTGTCCAGGACTCTGAGGACAGAACCCATTTACAGGATGCTTTGTGTGCCACTTAACCCCTGCATAATAAAACAACAGTCACTCCTGACTTTGAGTTCAGGGTCCCTAGGTAAATCACCCAACCTGATTTACTTTTAATCTGTAAAACAGGCTTCCTTAGAGGCTCACTTATATTTCAACATGATGCAAACATTTTACTAAGTGGCAATGACATCATGTATATCTTAAGTTTTCCAAGGGGCCCTTTTCTATTTCTCTAACTTAGAAGTGTCACCTCCACACCTCCTGAGGTTCTCTCCCAACTGTGTCACCCACCCAGATTTTACACTGTCACACCTGACACTTGTGCAGAACTCATGAGGGAACATCATAGTCCATCTGAAGGGAAGACCTCATCTTCTCCATCCAGAGATCTTAGTTTTTTATGCTCTGCCTGTAAAGTGTTGGAAGACTCTATACTCTTGGGCTTAGCACAACAAATAGGTATTTCTTTAACAAGCTTTCTCACTGAAGTTCAAGTTTCTATGAGAGAACTTGTTTTAAAGAAGAATCTGAATGAAAACTGTACATCTGAAGGTACTTTTTCTTGCACACTCAGAATAAACATTTTTTAAAAGACAGTATTTTCTTAAGAACAAAATAATGCCATTTGCAGCAACATGGATGGACCTAGAGATTGTCATACTGAGTGAAGTAAATCAGAGAAAGACAAATATGATATCACTTACATGTGGAATCTAAAAAAAAAGTTACAAATGAATTTATCTACAAAACAGAAATAGAGTTACAGATGTAGAAAACAAACTTATGGTTACCAGGGGGTAAGGGTGGGGGGAGGGATACATTGGGAGATTGGGATTAACATATGCACACTACTATATATAAAATAGATAACTAATAAGGACCTTCTGTACAGCACCGGGGACTCTATTCAATACTCTGTAATGGCCTATATGGGAAAAGAATCTTAAAAAGAGTGGATATATGTGTATGAATAACTGATTTACTTTGCTGTACACCTGAAACTAACACAACATTGTAAATCAACTATAAAAATTGAAAAAAAAAACAAAAATAAAATAAAAAATACAGTATTTTCTTGAGAATGTTTTTAAAATGATGCATAATCTTACACAGTAGTTTTCATGTTTGCTGAAGCTGCTACAAAGACACCAGAGGAATTACTCTTGCCGGCAGAAACTAAAAATACACAGCTCCTTCTCCGTAATATGTTATCACCAGCTCAGCAGGGCCAGTTTAATTTCACTCAGGCATAACTGGTCCTCATTTTGCAAGGTTCTGAACAAGTGAAACAGTCCCTACCCTCAGTATGAAATGAAAGAGGATCCAGATTGTCAAGGTATCAGACAAAAAGAGACAGGAAGAAGCACAAGGCCAAAGTTCAGGCTTCCCACCACCATCCCACACTTGGCCGCCATTCCCCCACCTTAATCTGCTCTGCATACTATATATTAATATACCATGCAGTTTCGTCAAGTTCTCTCTTGAAACAGTCATTTCATTTCCATCTTCCTCCAGCTAATCTGGGCTGCTCTTTCCTTCCAACTTTGTCTCTAATAATTGATACAAATGAATTCTGTCTCCTTACACCAGGGTTCCCTGCATATCCCACTAGAGTGTAAGTGCCACAAGAACAGGGACCCTGTTCCTTTTATTACTATTATATTCATGGAGCTGAGTCCAGTGTCTAGCACAAAGGAGGTGCTTCATAAATACTTGTTAAAGTAAATGGAATGTTCACTCACAGTGCCAGGTCTTTGTCCCAATAATCCTCTCTACCCAGAATGTCCTCACTCTTCATCTCCAAAATTCTCAAACCCACATTCATCTCTGTTACGGACTGAATGTTTGGTTCTCCCCACCCCAAAGTCATATGTTGAGATTCTAACCCCCAATGTAATGGTATTAGGAGGTGAAGGCTTTGGAAGGCATGTAGGTCATGAGGGTGGAGCCCTCATGAATGGGATTAGTGCCCTTAAAAAAGAGCCCCAAGATAGCTCTCAACCCTTCATCCATGTGAGGACACAAGAAGACATCATCCGTGAACCAGGAAGTCAGCTCTCTCTCACCAGACACCAAATCTGGTGATCCTGGACTTCTCAGCCTCCAGACTGTGAGAAATAAACTTATGTTTTTTTGCCACCCAGTCTGGATGCTTTGTTACAGCAGCCCAAACTGACTAAGGTAATCTCATTCTTCTAACAGGGATGGCATTTCAAGTTTGCTCTGTACAATTTAGTGTTTGACTATATCCCATACTGGTGATATCCATTCAGTTTTCAGGAAAAGGCATAGTCGACTGTTAGGTTCTTTGCTGCTCCTAACACATTTGGTCGCTCAGTGAACACTGAAACTCAAGTGGACACTTACTTATAATATCTGCAAATTGCCAGGAGCTCCACTTAATGTTTTGAGATCAGGACTGCAGTGTTCAGCTTTCAAATAAGTCGGCTTGATCCCAGGAAAGTCTGACTAACTGCAAAAACTTAGTCAGAAAATATAGAGTAAGTAGTTCTGATCCAAGGAACATAATATCCTCCTTAGAGCAAAGTCATTTCTGAAGAAGGGTGATAAATTCCCTCAGTAGGAACATTTGGGCCTGACTTTTCTAAACATCCAATCCTTCCCCTCCACACAACAAACCCTCACTCCCATTTTTACATGGACTGAATAAGAGCTCTTCTATAGGGTTGTAAGCATTTGTGGATGATAGCCTCCGATATCATTTTGTCCTGCAGTCACTCAAATGAGTGTTTTAGTCTCTTGTGGACCACTTGCTCTAAGGCAAAGACTCATGGGAGTACTTGCTTCTCCTCCGTGACAAGAAGGAGATAAACACCAGTTAAAATCCAACTTCTGGGCTTCCCTGGTGGAGCAGTGGTTAGGAATCCGCCAACCAATGCAGGGGACACGGGTTCGAGCCCTGGTCCGGGAAGATCTCGCATGCTGCAGAGCAACTAAGCCCGTGCGCCACAACTACTAAGCCTGCGCTCTAGAGCCCGCGAGCCAAAACTACTGAGCCCACGTGCCACAAATACTGAAGCCCGCGTGCCTAGAGCCCGTGCTCCGCAACAAGAGAAGCCCTACAATGAGCAGCCCATGCACTGCGTCGAAGAGTAGCCCCCGCTCACCTCAACTAGAGAAAGCCCGCGTGCAGCAACGAAGACCCAACACAGCCAAAAATAAATAAATAAAATAAATAAATTTATTTTTTAAAAAATCCAACTGGAGCCTGTGCCCCGCAACGGGAGAGGCCACAACAGTGAGAGGCCCGCATACCGCAAAAAAAAAAAAAAAAAAAAAAAAAAAAAAAAAATCCAACTTCTGTGGCAACACATGACCCCAAACAACCAGCAGTTGTAGAATAGACCTAGAAAGAGGATTTTTTTCCCCTAAAATTTCTATTTAGTGATAGAAATGCCCAGTTTTTCTACCATTAGGCAATCTGTGACCTACTAGATTAATTAAGATCATATTTTATCAAATGGAAACTTGTATCAGGACTCTTCCCATTGTAAATAACTCAAACTAAGCCAAAAGGGGAATTTAATGGCAAACCTAACTGAAAAGTCCCAAGGTTGTCTGGCTTTAGGCATGGTCTAGGGTAGGAGCAGGCAAACTATAGCTCATTGCCTGTTTTTGTAAATAAAGTTTTATTGGCACACAGACATGCTTGTTCTTTCAAGTATTGTCTATGGCTACTTTCAAGCTACAACAGCAGTACTGAGTACTTGCAAGATAGACCTTATAAACAGCAAACCTAAAGTATTTGTTATGTGGCTCTTTCTAGAAAAAGTTTGCTAGCTCCTAACTTAGGGGCTCAGGTGATGTTATCAGGATTCTCTAAGCTCTTGCCTTTGGATCCTCCTCTGAGATGGCTTCACTTTTGGGTGTTACATGTATCTCCAGCATCTCCATGCTGATTTCATTCCTTTCTGCTAACAGTCTTAGTTGAGAAGAACACTTATTTTCCAGTAACTCTTGCCAAAATCCTAGGGTTTACTCTAAACTGACAAGTTGGATGAGGTACCCATCTTTGGGTTGATGCCTTATGGGTAGGAGGATGGACTTTTCACTGATTGGCTTAGGCCTGGGTCACACCATCCTGGTGCTGGGGTTGGATCAGTCACTGCAAGAAACAGGGACTAGGAATAAGGGAGAGGTTCTCCAAGGGGGAAGAATGCTAGCTTCCTAGAAAAATCTACAAATGTCCATTATGAGACTTTTCCCTCGTTGGTCACATTCTGGTCTTGGACATTTCTCAAAGTATGTCAATGAGCTATTTGCATAATTTTAGAGATCCTTAAACAGAGTTCTATAAATAACATCCAGCTGTTATTGATGAGGTTTCAGTGCCAGATACAATACTAAGTACTTAATAAATATTATCTTGTTTATCCTTCCAACAGCTATAAACACTAGGCATTTTTATTTCTAATTTACTAATGAGGCAAATAAGGATGAGAGATTTAATAATAAATTGGCCTAAAAGTCCCACAGTCAGGATTGGAACCTAGAGCTGTCTAACTGTGAACTTGAACTGTGCTGCCCTACCTCCCCACCGTTATAGCCTCCCATTTCTGGGAATTCCCTACTACACCCTCTGTGCCTAAACAGGCCTGAGTTCTAGTGAACTCAACTCTGCCATTAACTCACTGGGTGACTTTTAGCAAGTTACTTAATCAGTTTTTGGAATCTCGGTTTCCTCATCTGTAAAATGAACAGTTTAAACTACCAGTGACATTCAAACTATGTTCTACTAGCAGAGGGGCTTCTGTGGCAGTGCCTTAGAGTTTGCCATAGAGACTGAGGGACACTCAGCAAGTGCTCTCTCCACACTCATCCAATTTCATCATCTCCATTGCTCTCCATTGGGTTCCTTCTTAGTCTAATATATAAAGAATAAACATTTCTGTTGCAAAAAAAAATTAACCATGGGACTAGAAGACCTCCAAGATCTGTCACTATTCTCTGCTTGTTCTTACACTTCCCTCTCCCTGTTTGTGTCCTGGCAGGCAGACCTGTGTGGATGGACTACATCAACAGGTTTCCTGTGCTCTGGCTTCCTGTTGGGTTCAGCCAATAGGAAAGTAGCAGAAAAGGGATGAAAGGAGAGAGAGGTTAGGGTATTGATTCCCCTGGATCAGTGGCTAGGTTCAAAGACCACAGCTACTGTTGGTGGCCCCCTCCATCAACTCTGTTTGGGTTTGGAAAACTGCTCCATTCTCTGCCTACTACTCCATCTAGGAGTAGTAATGGTTCATTGCTCTCACTAGCCCTGGGGTACACTGCCATCCCTTGGAATCTTGCTGCAATGATAGTGTGTCTGGTTTATGTAGCTACTGTTGTAAATAGTCCCTTCTTTAAATACTCCTCACTGGAGAAGGTGGCAAAGTAGGAGGACCCAGAACTCATTTCTACCCATGGACACACCAAGACTACAACTACTTACATAGTAACTGTCTATGAGAACCACCTGAAGACTAGCATAAAAGATTTTCCACAACTAAAGACATAAAGGAAAAAACCACAATGAAACAGGTAGGAGGGGCAGAGATGTGGTACCATCAGGAGTCCCACCCCTGGGTCACTGACCCACAAATGGGAGGAAATCACAATCAAAGAAGTTCTCTCCAGGGAGCAAAGGGACTGAACTCCACTTCATGCACCCAAGCCCAGGGGGCCCAAATGGGAAAAATGAGAATGCCTGGCTTCAAAAACCAGTGGGGCTTACATTTGGAAGACCCAGAAGGCTACAGGAAACAGATTCTTCTCTGAAAGGGCTCATTCAAAATCTCACACACTCCGAGTCCCAGGGCAGAGGCAGTAGTTTGAAAGGAGTCTGAGTCAGACCCACTTGCTGATCTTGGAGAGCTTCCCAGAGAGACAGGAGGTAACTGGGACACCCCCTGGGGATGGAGATGTTAGCAGGCCTTTTGAAGTGGTGTTTAACTGCAATAACACTGGCACTTGAAAGAGCCATTTTGGAACACTCCCTCTAGCCTGTTAGTACCAGGGACCTGGCCCCTCCCAGCAGTGGGCTGGCACCAGTGCCCCTCCTATGCAGCCAACAGAGCAGGAAGCCTATCCCTCCCTCCGGTGTACCCACAGCCACCACACAAGGCACAGCCTCACAGCCAACCAGGCCAGAGGCCAGCCCCGCCTACCAGCACACTCACAGTAGTTGGCCAGCCAAAACAGAAGGATGCACACAGCCCACATAGGGACACCCCTAGAACATAGAACTATGGTGACCAGAGGGGAGCATGCTGCTGGGTCCCATAGAATGTTTTCTACATATGGCCACTTCTCCAAAATTGGGAAATGTAACCAACCTATTTAACACATACGAAGAAACACAGAGAATTGGGCAAAATGAGACACAGGAATATGTTCCAAATGAAGGAACCAGACATAACCTCAGAAAAAGAACTAAATGAAGTAGAGATAGCAATGTACTCAATAAAGAGTTCAAGGGAAAGATGCTTCATGAAGTTGATAAGGATGCTCAACAAACTTCATAAAGATAAAGACGCTCTTATCTTTAAAGATAAAGAATCTCAATGAACTTGAAAGAATGAATAAACACAGAATTTCAACAGAGTTAGAAAATATAAAGGACCAAACAGAGTTGAAGAATACAATAACTGAAATAAAAAATACACCAGACAGAATCAGCAGTAGATTGGATACTACAGAGGAATGAATCAGCAATGTGGAAGACAAAGTAGTGGAAATCAGCCAAGCTGAATAGAAGAAAGAATTTTTTAAAATGATAGTTTAAGAAACCTCTGGACAACATAAAGCGTACTACCATTCACATTATAGGGGTCCCAGGAAAAGAAGAGAGAACAAAAGGGGCAGAAATCTTCTTATTTAAAGAAATAATAGCTGAAAAATTCCCTAACCTGGGGGGGGAGAAAAAACCAGACATCCAAGTCCAGGAATTACAGAGAGTCCCAAACAAGATGAATCCAAAGAGGTCCACATCAAGACACATTCTAATTAAAATGGCAAAAATTAAAGATAAAGAGAATCTTAAAAACAGTAAGATAAAAACAACTAGTTATGTACAAGGGAATGCCCATAAGACTTTCAGCTGGCTTTTCAGCAGAAATTTTACAGTCCAGAAGAGAGTGGCATGGTATATTCAAAGTGTCAAAAGGAAAAAAAACACAAAAACCTGTAACTAAGAATACTCTACCTGGCAAGGTTCTCATTCAGATTTGAAGGAGAGATAGTCCTTCAGACAAGCAAAAGCAAAAAGAGTTCAGCTCCACTAAGATGGCATATAGGAAATGTTAAAGAGATTTCTCTAAGAGGAAAAGAAAAGGCCACAACTAGAAATATAAAAATTATGAAAGGAAAAAAATCTCACTGACAAAAGCAAACATACAGCAAAGGTAATAGATCAACCACTTACACACCTAGTAGGAAGTTTAAAAGACAAAAGTTGTAAAATCACCTATATCCATTATGAGTAGTTAAGGGGTACACAAAACAAAAAAAGATGTAAACTATGACAGAAAACACTAATGTTGAGGGAGAAAAGAGTGAAAATGTAGGATGGTTTGCCTGTGTTTGAACTTGGAAAAAATCAACATAATCATGTATAACTATACATTATATATGAACCTCAGCTATTCACAAACCAAAAACCTATAATAGATACATACAAAAAAGAGAGAGAGAGAGAGAGAGAGAGAGAAGGGAATTCAAAAGAAAGCAAAAGGAGAAACACAAAAGAACTACAGAAACAACCAGAAAAAAAATTAACAAAATGACAATAAGTACCTACCTATCAATAATGACTTTAAATATAATGGACTAAATTCTCCAATCAAAAGACACAGAGGGCTTCCCTGGTGGCACAGTGGTAGAGGGTCCGCCTGCCGATGCAGGGGATGCGGGTTCGTGCCCCAGTCCGGGAGGACCCCACATGCTGTGGAGCGGCTGGGCCCATGAGCCATGGCCGCTGGGCCTGCGCGTCCGGAGCCTGTGCTCCGCAACGGGAGAGGCCACAACAGTGAGAGGCCCGCATACCGCAAAAAAAAAAAAAAAAGACACAGATTGGCTGAATGGATAAAAAGAAAAAAGACCCATATATATGCAACTACAAGAGACTCACTTCAGATCTGAAGACACACAGACTGAAAGTGAGGGAATGGAAAAAGGTAATCCATGTAAATGGAAATGAAAACCTGAGGTAGCAATACTTATATCTGACAAAATGAACTTTAAAACAAAGACTGTAAAAAGAGACAAAGAAAGACATTACATAATGACAAAGGGGTCAATGCAACAAGAAGATATAACAATTGTAAATAGATATGCACCCAACACAGGAGCACCTAAATACATAAAACAAATATTAACAAACATAAAGGGAGAAACTGGCAGTAATATAATAATTTTAAGTGACTTTAACACCCCACTTACATTAATGGACAGATCGTCCAAACAGAAAAATCAATAAGGGAATTCTGGCCTTAAATGACACATTAGATTATCCATAAAATAGATATATACAAAATAGATATATGCAAAACATTTCACCCCAAACCAGAAGACTACAAATTCTTTTCAAGTGCACATGGAACATTCTCCAGGATAGATCACATGCTAGGCTACAAATCTCAAATTTAGGGAGACTGAAATCATATCAAGCATCTTTTCTGACAATACCAATATGAGACTAGAAATCAGCTGCAAGGAAAAACTGCAAAAAGCACAAATACATGGAGGCTAAACAACATGCTACTAAACATCCAATAGATCACTGAAGAAATCAAAAAGGAAATAAAAAAATACCTAGAGACAAATGAAAACAAAAACATGATGATCCAAAACCTACAGGACACAGCAAAAGCAGTTCTAAGAGGGAAATTTATAACAATACAAGCTTACCTCAGGAAACAAGAAAAATCTCAACCTAACCTTACACCTAAAGTAACTAGAGAAAGAACAACAAACAAAACCCAAAGTTAGTAGAAGGAAAGAAAGCATAAAGATCAGAGCAGAAATAAATAGGACTTAAAAGAAATTGAAAAGATCAATGAAACTAAGATCTGGTTCTTTGAAAAGAGAAACAAAATTGATAAAATTTAGCTAGATTCCTTAAGAATAAAAAGGGAAGCTGCTGCATAGCACAGGGAGATCAGCTCAGTGCTTTGTGATGACCTAGAGGGATGGGATAGGGAGGGTGGGAGGGAGACTCAAGAGGGAGGGGATATGGAGATATATGTATACATATAGCTGATTCACTCTGTTGTACTGTAGAAATTAACACAATATTGTAAAGCATTTATACTCCAATAAAGATGTGAAAAAAATCACCAAAAAATAAAAAGAGAGAGAGAGAGAGAGAGGGCCCAAATAAAGAAAATCAGAAATAAAAGAGGAGAAGTTACAACTGGCACCAGGAATACTAAGGATCATAAGAGATTACAACAAACAATTATATGCCAATAAAAGGGACAACCTAGAAGAAATCAATAATTTCTTAGAAGTGTACACCAAAGTTAGTAGAAGGAAAGAAAGCATAAAGATCAGAACAGAAATAAATAGGACTTAAAAGAAATTGAAAAGATCAATGAAACTAAGATCTGGTTCTTTGAAAAGAGAAACAAAATTGATAAAATTTAGCTAGATTCCTTAAGAATAAAAAGGGAAGCTGCTGCATAGCACAGGGAGATCAGCTCAGTGCTTTGTGATGACCTAGAGGGATGGGATAGGGAGGGTGGGAGGGAGACTCAAGAGGGAGGGGATATGGAGATATATGTATACATATAGCTGATTCACTCTGTTGTACTGTAGAAATTAACACAATATTGTAAAGCATTTATACTCCAATAAAGATGTGAAAAAAATCACCAAAAAATAAAAAGAGAGAGAGAGAGAGAGAGGGCCCAAATAAAGAAAATCAGAAATAAAAGAGGAGAAGTTACAACTGGCACCAGGAATACTAAGGATCATAAGAGATTACAACAAACAATTATATGCCAATAAAAGGGACAACCTAGAAGAAATCAATAATTTCTTAGAAGTGTACAATCACCCAAGACTGAATCAGGAAGAAACAGAAAATGTGAACAGGCTGATTTCCAGTAATGAAATTGAACCAGTAAAAAAACCACAAAAAACTCCCAACAAAAGTCATGGACTAAATGACTTCACTGGTGAATTCTACCAAACATTTAGAAGAGTTAACACCTATCCTTCTGAAGTTATTCCAAAAAAATCAAAGAGGAAGAAACACTTTCTAACTCATTCTATGAGGCCATCATCACCCTGATACCAAAGTCAGACAAAGATATCACACAAAAAAGAAAATTACAGGCCAATGTCACTGATGAAATAGATGCAAAAATCCTCAACAAATTATTAGCAAACTGAATTCAATAATACATTAGAAGGACCATACACCATGAACAAGTGGGATTTATCCCAGGGATGCAAGGGTGGTTCAATCCCTGCAAATCAATGTGATAAACTCATTAAACAAATTGAATAATACTACATGATCTCAAAAGGTGCAGAAAATATTTTGAAAAATTTCAACATCTTTTTATGACAAAAACTCTCAGAGTGGGTATAGAAGAAACATACCTCAACATAATAAAGGCCATATATAACAAACCCACAGCCAACATCATACTCAATGGTGAAAATCTGAAATCATTTCCCCTAAGATCAGAGCAAGAGAAGGATGGCCACTCTTGCCACTTTTATTCAACATAGAGTTGGAATCCTAGCCACAGCAATCAGAAAAAAATAAAAGGAATCCAAATTAGAAAGAAGTAAAACTCTCATTGTTTGCTGAGGACCTGATACTATGTATAGAAAGTTCTAAAGACCTACCAAAAACCTATTCAAATAAATGAATTCAATAAAGTTGCAGGATACAAAATTAATATACAGAAATCTGTTGCATTTCTATACACTACTAACAAACTATCAGAAAGAGAAATTAAGAAAACACTTCCATTTACTATTGCATCAAAAAGAATACCTAGGAATAAATTTAACCAAAGAAGCCAAAGACTTGTACTCTGAGAACTATAAGACATTGATGAAAGAAATTGAAGATGACACAAATGAAGGAAAGATATATTGTGCTCATGACTGGAAGAATTAATATTGTTAAAATAACCACATTACCCATGGCAATCTACAGATTCAATGTAATTTCTATCAAAATACCAAGGACACTTTTCACAGAACTAGAATAATCCTAAAATTTGTATGGAAACACAAAAGTCCCTGAAGAGTCAAGACAATCTTGAGAAAGGAGAACAAACCTGATGGTATCACATGTCCTGATTTTAAACTATACTACAAATCTACAGTAATCAAAACAGTATGGTACTGGCACAAAAACAGACACATAGATCAATGGAACAGATTAGAGAGTCCCCATATAAACCCATGCTTATGTGGTCAATTAATCCATACAAAGGTGGCATGAATACACAATTGGGAAGAGATAGCCTCTTAAATGGTGCTGGTAAAACTGGACAGCTACATGCAAATGAGTCAAATTTGAATACTTTCTCACATCATATACAAAAAGAAGCTCAAAATGGATTAAAAACTTAAATGTAAATTCTGAAACCATAAAACTCCTAAAACATATGCTCTTTGACATTGGTCTTAGCAATATTTTTTGGGCTCTGTCTCCTCAGGTAAGAGTAACAAAAGCAAAAATTAACAAGTGGGATTATATCAAACTAAAACATTTTGCACAGCAAAGGAAACTATCAACAAAACAAAAAGGATGCCTACTAATGGGAGAAGACTTTTGCAAGTTATATATCTGATAAGGGGGTAATATCTAAAATATACAAAGAACTCACAAAACAACATTAAAAAAACCAAACAACTTGATTAAAAAATGGGTAGACAATTTGAATAAACATTTTTCCAAAGAAAACATACAGATGGCCAAGAGACATGAAAAAATGCTCAACAGCACTAATAATCAGGGAAATGCAAACCAAAACCACAACAAAATACCACCTCACACCTGTCATAATGGCTATCATCAATAAGACAATAATAAGTGTTGACGAGGATGTGGAGAAAAGGGATCCCTCATGCACTGTTGGTGGAATTGTAAATTGATGCAGGCACTATGGAAAACAGCATGGAGGTTCCTCAAATTAAAAATAGAACTTCCATGTGAGCCAGCAATTTCACTTCTGGGTATTTACCCAAAGAAGTGAAATTGGGTAAATTCTAACAAACACTAATTGGAAAAGACATATGCACACCAATGTTTATTGCAGCATTATTTACAACACCCAACATATGGGAGCAACCTAAGTGTCCATTGATAAATGAACCGATGAAAGAAGTGTGGTACATGTACAATGGAATATCATTCAGCCATAAAAAATGAAATCTTGTCATTTGTGACAACATGGATGGATCTAGAGTGTATTATTCTAATTGAAATAAGTCAGACAGAGACAAATGCCATATGAGCTCACTTATATGTAGCGTCTGAAAAACAAAACGAACAAAATGAAAACAGACTCAGATACAGAGAACAAACGAGTGGTTGCCAGACTGGGGGTGGGGGGTACAAAACTGCAGTTATAAATAAGCCACAGGGATGTAATATGCAGCATAAGGAATATGATCAATAATATTGTAATAACTTTGTATGGGGACAGATGGTTACTACATTTATCACGGTGATCATTTCATAATGTATGCAAATGTCAAATCACTACGTAGTTTGCCTGAAACTAACATAACATTGTATGTTAACTATATTTTAATTTAAAAAGTATAAAAGTTAAAGAAATTTTAAAAACCCTCATAAACCCATTTTGAGTGGACTATCAGAATTCTGACTGTATAACTTTTCAGATTTCAGGATCTATAACTCTGTGCATAGTAAACTTATGTTCACCTATGCCACTTTTATATCCATTTCCACACCACTTGAATGCCTGCTAAATGGCAGGCACATATGACAGTGGATAGTTCCTTTAGTGCTAACATTCTTCTGGCTTATGACTCAAAACCATACATCAGAAATTATTTTCATGCCTTTTTTTAAAGCAGAAGTAGGTGAAAGCAAAAAAACAAACAAAAAAACAAACAAACAGAATAAAACAAAACACAAATCCCTGATGTTTGGGGATTTCTTTCAAAATATTTAAAAAGATAAGCACATACTTTTCCCAATCACTAGTGCTCTTATTCCTTCACTCTTCCATTTAAACATTTATGGAGTACTAGTATCCTGGACACTGGCTTGGTCCTGGAAATACCAGATGAGCTAAAGTGTCAAGATTTCACAGACCCATGAGGGAAAGAAAGACAATAAAAGGGGGAATTTATCTATCATAGTTTACTCAGAGGGGAATACCCATTCCTGGAATGACTCACTTTCAAGCACTGAGATATCCTGCAGCATTCAAGATGGCTCAGTATCTTTCAATAAGGGTTGCAATGAAAATGTGTCAGGTTAACTTCAGTTAATCTGAAAATAAATTTTATTTAAAATGTAATCTGTCTCTAAATATAATAAATTCTCATTCATTTAGATTCTACTGCCTCAGGTTTTTAAGTAATTCATTAAAATATTCATCTTCACTACTTCTAAGTATGGTAATTCCTCTGCAGATCATCAGAGTCTTTTGCATTAACATAAGGAATTCAATCTAAAATTTAGGGTTAGTTAAGACAAATATACAAATAATTAAATTATAATGGGAAGGTAAGAGAACTATGAGAAGTACTGATGTACTTCTCAGTTTAAAAAAAAGGTTGAGGAGTAAGGAGATAATATTTGAATTGTGAGGGCCAAGGAGAACTTGTTGGTAGAGCTTGGAAGAATGTTCCAGATGAAGAGAACAACATGACCATAGGCCTGTTAGTGGGAAATTACAGGATGTGCTTCAGCTACTATGTAATATTGATAGTTCAATTTGGCTAATGTAGGTGTGGGAGACTTCTGTTTTTGCCTCTCAACCACAATCACTCATCCTTCTTCTACTGGAATGATATTCCATATTGTACTTTGAGAATAACCCCTCCCTGCAGTTATCCCATTAGTTGTGAGAGATTGACAACCTTCAGCTTCAAATGTGGGCCCAACTGGGCTCAGTTAATCAGCATAATCTAGCCCCGTGGCCAAAGGGATTGGTTCAATGATGGGCATGTAACTCAGTTTGGACCAATGAGAATCAGATGCAGGACTTGTTTTCTAATGTGGCAGAGTTCTATCCAGATTCAACTGTGAGTTCGTTCTCTTTCTACTGATTTGAAATTAAGAGGAGGCAGGAGCTGCTGCAGCCAGCTTGTGACCATGAAGGGAAAGCCTGACTAAGAACAGAGCCAGCACAGAGGAAAGGCATCCTAAAGGTAAAAAGATAAAACCTAGTTTCTGATCAGTCTACTCCTGAAGCTGAAATAATCCTTGAGTATTTCATTAACCAACCAACTACTACATCAATGAATTCCCTTCATTTCCTAAGCCAGTTTTAACTAGGATTTCTATGTCTACTTAAAAACATAAGAAAAGAATTAAGACTGGGAAGATAGTTTGAAACCAGAGTAAAAAAGACTTTGAATACCAGATTTTGAACTAGATTCAATAGCAAAAATTTTTAGCAAAGATTGACATAATTCTTAGATTTCCCTTTAGGCTGTACAAAGCAGTTTTACATAAATTATCTTATTGAATTTTTAGTTTCCCAGTGTAAGGAAATGGAGTCCGAGAAAGGCTAAATGATTTGCTTTAAAACCATGCAGCTCATGAAAGAGCAGAGTGTCAATCCTGGATTTTTCTATTCTGAATCCATGCTGCCAAGACTAAAGCTGTCTCACCAACATGCAAAAACAAACAGCCAACCAAGAAAACAAACAAAAAAGACACTGAATCTGAAGATCTGAGGATCCTTACCGCCAAGATACCTTTCTGATTTCATGACCTGTCAGTGTTGGAATTCATGTTTGGACAGAATGAGGTGATGCTGGTATAGATCTCTTCTGATCCTAGGAATCATCCAGAGTGTATGGCCATGGAAAGATGTGCTTCAGGTACATAAAATACTTTACTCCTTATCAGTATGGCCACTGGGCAATTCACTTAATATTTCCTCATTTGTAAAATGGTAATGACAATTGCTACCTCACTGGGTCTATATGAAAACTGAATATGTAAAGCTCCTGGCACAAAATAGGCATCAGAAAAAGTTAGGTCTCTTTATTATGGAAGGTAATGGAAGCAGGTTTTTGAATCAGACAGTCTTGGGTTTAACTCTTGACTCTGTTCCTAACTAGCTATATGCACCCAGCTGGACACTAGCTTCCTGGAGGGTAGAGGCCGTGTCTGTCCTTATCTCTGCTGAATCCGCAGTGGCCCTAGGAGGCTGTCAGCAAATGCTTAAACAAATTTAAGTGACAAGTTTCCTAAGCTTTAAACGGTTGAGATAAAATATATAGTACAAGACTATCATAAGAAATAAAGGATACAACTCAACACTTGGTTCAATGTCTGGCCCATAGTAAGTGCTCAGTTAATAGTTGCAGCTAATTTCTATTGAATGCTTACCATGTACCAGTCCCTGTTCTAAACACTACAGATATTCACACAATTCTCAAACCCCCATCCCTGTTTTACAGATAAAAAACAAAGCCCTATTTTTATTATTATCTAAATACTTGATGCCACTTTAGGCCCCATGATTTGTGAGTCCAACTCTTTCTTTTTAAAGTTTGGGACCCTCAAGGCGTCTGATTCAAGGTCGTTAAATGATGGCTTCTCTTTTTTCTCTTTTGCATTATTAGGAAGAAATAAAACCTTCTTTCTTTAAAAACACAATGAAGACTTTCTTTTGGTTTTCCTCCTTCTTCCCCCATTATTTCCAGAGAGTGAGGTTGGACTGCCTGAGGTTTTGTCTGGCAGGAGCCCTTTAATTCAGAGACAGCCAACAACTCAATGAGCCAGCGGGCCTTTGCCCTCTCCTGGCTGACGCTGATGCTGCCTAGTCGGACCTCCCAATTCGAGCTGTCTCTCGTTCTTTCCCCGAATTGCCTGCTGCCATCTGCTGGCAAAATTAAGTCATCACATCCATGTTTTCCAAGTTTCCAAGTGAGGCTCCAACTGTCTCTCATAACTGTTTCCCAAGGCACCTTCAGGGGCTGCCCAGAGGCGGTATTAGCAGACAGACCAACCCCGGCAAGTCTGTGGATCTTGGTTTAAAGCTAAGGTGCTCAGGCAAAGACAGCTGTTGGCTGATTTCCATTCAGGAACATGGAAGTGAATTTCCATTTCACTGCACTGGTGAAATCCCTACACGGATCCTCCTCCCAACCTACAAATGTGCCATCTTGTCCAGAGCCACAAGTTTCATACCCACCTCCATCTCCCACCAACCTCCCTGACATTCTTCCATCCACAAGACTTGAATTACCATAACAATCATTTACAGAATGTTTGGTAAAACAGTCACACTTGGAAAAGCTACAAGGATAGTACAAAGTCCCCTATATCCTTCTCCCAGAGACCCCATTCAAGTTTTCCCAGTTGCCTCAGTGGCTCCTTTATAGTGATGGATTCAATCCAAGAACACATGTTTCTCCACCTGTCATGTTCTTTTAGTATCTTTCAATCTAGAACATTCCTCACTCTTTGACTTTCATAACCTTGGCATTTGTTGGGCTGCACCCTGCAGGTCTGCAAGGCTTGTCGTTGCCCAGCCTCGAGACCAAAGAAAGAGCCTGGAGAGAGTGACAGAGACATCAGTGGCTTATTGGGTAGGGGATAGGGGATCTTACACCTCCAAAACAAAGGGTCCACCACGTCCGGCAGACGGCAGGCAGGACATGGAGGCGATCTTCGCTTCTTGGGGGAGAAGGAGGCTACCATTTATAGGGGGAATTGACGTCAGGTTGGCTCATCACTTACCTGGGAAACCAGCAGCTGGGGCAGGGGGCAAGCATGTAGGCAGTTACTGCTTAAGCCCTATGATTCAGAGGATTGGATGGTCACGGGAGTGAAGCAGGGACTGGCTGAGCAGGGGACGCACGGAGAGCGAGAGAACAGCCATCTGGAGGGGCTGACCACACGCTCCATCCCCAAGCACCCTGCACGGCCCTAACCATGTGGGTCTGCCCCTCTTCCGCAGTACCCCTGGGGCCACGTGTGTAGAGGTGCACTGCAACCGGATGCCGCAAATGCAGCACACACACCAGCAGCTAAGGAGTATCCACAGGAAGCCCGGCGCTAAGGAGTATCCACAGGAAGCCCGGCGCTTGTGTCAGCTGTCCATGAAGTCCAGAGGAGGACAACAACAGCATCTCACTGTCGACCCAGAAGTCAGACTCGGTTTCAGTGAGGCCACCACTGCTGCCCAGTAGGAACAGATTGCCCCTGCTCAGACTAGGGACGAAATGTGAGATGTTTAACAGGCACGATACCGGGAAGATCATGGCCGTTAAGCGAACTACAAGCAGTAACGGCGGTCTAGATGACACCACCCCCGCCCGTGGTCTTGTCCTGGCCGGCAGCACCATCCCGCCTGTCCGCCCTCAGTGCCCACAGCCGGTGCCGAGGCCGGGAGCGGCGGCGTAACAACAGACCACAGGGTTAACGCAGCGGTGCCTCTCTCAGTAGGGCCGGATTAGTCACCTCGGTAGTCTTGGCTGGGGCCAGGCAGAAGACAGGTGAAACCCGCAAGTCCCTTCCTAATCCTGTTTCCCTCAGGGCGGCAAACTCAAACCACCGGGGGCTTACCTGCCAGTCCCAGGGCCTTTCCGTAGTGGGTTCCCCTGGGCGTAGATCCTGTGGCCAGGGCAGAAGCGACTTATGGTCCTGACCAATAGCTGGCGGTGGGCCTTCCATGGTCAACAGTTGAACTTGGATGATGTGGACTAGTTGCCTCTGGGTTAACGTGGCGTAGGCACTGGGGCAATCGCTCCTGGGGTGTGTCCTTGTGTTGGGAGCCTCAGTTGTTGTTGAAGTCGCCCATTCCTCCTTTCCATTAGCCCGGCAGCGGTGGGGTCTTAATTAAGGCAGGTGGAAACGCCAGTGTATGGTGTTTTTATCAGCCCATTTCTGAACTTCATGGCCAGTAAAGTGGGTTCCTTGGTCACTCTCAATGTCCATGGGCATCCTGTATAGCATGCATAGCTGTTCTAGACCACAAAAAGTGGTTTTTCTTGTTGATGACTAGGGTAGGCCTTTTGTAACGTCTCCCACCTGTTGTAAGGCACTGTAGGCTGCATATGGCTGCTGTCCCATCACACTGTATCCTGGCTCTGCCCTCTTCCAGAGCTGGGGCCAGAAGTCTAAGGGCACCTATTATTTTGCCATTGCCACAGGCCCCAGCCAAACCCTTCCAGGTAACTGGCCACATCCATTTCACAAGCCTGTCCCTGAGTTAATATCCACAAAGTCTCTGTCTGTAACTGTTTAGGAGTGGTGGGTCGGGGGTTTACTTGTGTTTTGTAGATAATCCAGGTTGTTGCATTTTGTCTGTATTCACCAGCCACCCCCATGCAGTCAGATGAGCCATGAGCACGGGGCTGGAAATATCGTCAATATAATGGAAGAGAAAGACATCTCTCATGGTGGTCGGCTGCCACAGGGCCCCATATGCTAGTGGTCGGCCACCTCCGGGGTACCCCCTCAACTTTCCGTTTCCTGTCCTTAGTTCCTGACATCTTGGCACTCACGGGAGTCTCCTTGGCCTCTTGGCTGGCTCACCAACTGTTGGGCTGCACCCGCAGGCCTGCAAGCCTTGTAGTTGCCCAGCCTCCAGACTGAAGATAGAGCCCGGAGACAGCGACTGAGACATCAGTGGTTTAATAGATGGGGTATCTTACACGTCTGAAGCAAGGTCCTGGAGTGACACCCCATCGTGTGCGGCAGACAACAGGCAGCACATGGCAGCAATCTTCACTACCTGGGAGAAAAGGAGGCTACCATTTACCAGGGGAACTGACGTCAGGTTAGCTCATCAGTTTCCAGGGAAACCAGCAGCTGGGGCACATTCCTCATAGCCCCTCAAGTTAACAACCATTACAAGGGCAGATGTTTCCCTTTAATAAGCTAGCAGGTGGAGCTGTTCTGGCCTAAAGGGCAAGGGGCAAGCTCGTTCATGTGAGTAGGGTGTAGGTGAAGCAGGGACTGGTCAAGCAGGGGATGCACAGACAACAGGAGAACAACGATCTTGAATGGCCTGACCATGCAGCATTTTGAAAAATGACAGACCAGTCATTTTGTAAAATGCCCCTCAATTTGGATTGTCTGATGCTGTCTCATGATAAAACCCAGATTATGCATTTTGAGCTAAAATATACCACATGCTATGTTTTTTCATTGTATCATATCTGATGGTACACAGGTGGTATACACTATTTGTCTGTTTATGATGGTGTTAGTTTTAATCACTTTCATTCAGATAGTATCTGTCAGATTTCTCTATTGTGAAGTTACTTTATTTCCTTTTGTGACTGTGTCTGTTTCCTATTGCTTCTGTAACAAATTACCACAAACTTAGTGATTTAAAGCAACACACATTTATTATCTTACAGCTCTGGAAGTCAAAAGGCTGATA
This sequence comes from Physeter macrocephalus, assembly GCF_002837175.3. Taxonomy (NCBI): domain Eukaryota; kingdom Metazoa; phylum Chordata; class Mammalia; order Artiodactyla; family Physeteridae; genus Physeter; species Physeter macrocephalus. The sequence continues at coordinate 107,855,201 of NC_041217.1, forward strand.
GGCCTCACTGATCTAAAATCAGTGTCACAGGCTTCCCTAGTGGCGCAGTGGTTGAGCGTCCACCTGCCGAGGTAGGGAACACTGGTTCGTGCCCCGGTCCGGGAAGATCCCACATGCCGCGGAGCGGCTGGGCCCGTGAGCCATGGCTGCTGAGCCTGCGCGTCCGGAACCTGTTCTCTGCAATGGGAGAGGCCATAACGGTGAGAGGCCCGTATACCGCAAAAAAAATAAATAAATAAATAAAATAAAATCAGTGTCACACGGCTGTGTTACTTCTGGAGACTTTAAGGGAAGATCTGTTTCCTTGATTTTTTCCAAATTTTATAGGCCACCTGAATTCCTTGGCTTGTGGTCCTTCTTCCTATAATCAAAGCCAGCAGGGCAGCATCTTCAAATCTTTCTCTGACTCTGACCCCTGCTTCTGTCATCACATCTCATTCTCTGACTCTCCTGCCTCTCTCGTGCACTTGCAGGGACCCTGGGGATTCCACTGGGCCCACCTGGATAAACTCCCCAGATCGAGAGCATTACCTTAATCACACCAGCAAAGTCCCTTTCACTATGTAAGGAAATGTATCCACAGGTTCCAGGATAGTATCTGAACATCTTTCAGAGCTGTTATGCTGCCTTCCACAGTTATTAGTTATATTTTGTGGAAAGATACTTTGAGACTATGAAAACTTCTGTTACTGGTCCTACTTCCACCCATTAGTTTTAGCATCCATTGATGTTTCTTGCCTGATTAACGATTGCCAAAAGGTGATTTTCTAATTCTATCATTCTGTCTACATTTATTAATTGGCTTTCTACCTTAAGGGGGAGCTTTCTCTCCTCTCCATTTATTTATCCATTCATTCATTTATTTATATCAACGTGGACTCATAGGTAACTTATTTTGTTCAATAGATCATGACCATTACTCTTGGTATTTATTTTGGTGTTGAATTGTCCCCGAGTTGGCCAATGGAAGCCCCTTCAAGCCCCCTTTTATGCCTTTTTAATATTCTTTGTCATTCTTTAAGTATTTCCTTACTTTGTGTCATAAGATGTAGTCCAGGCTCATCTTGTCATTTCTCTGCTCAACCCTGGAGTCAGCCATTTCTCCAAGGAACCCTGGCTCCTTTTAGTGGAGAGAGGAGTTGGGAAGTTGGGAAACCAAGATCTGGCAGATCTGTGCTCACTGCTATCAGGGTATCGCTGCTCCCTGTTCATTTCAATTGACAGAGGTAGGAAATATATGTATGTACGCAAACACACACATGCGCATACACACACACGCGCATACACACACACATCTCTATTCCTCTACCCGTGTACACCGAAAACCAGGACTTCATAGTGATACCTACAACTCTAATTTACTACCACAGGTTCATTTTAGGTTTTCTTCTTCCCATATTCCTGCCACCTTTGTGAGAAAACCAACTCAGAGTTACCCTCTGGGGAACCCTCACTTACCCTCAATCTATTTACTTCTTTGCTCAGTCTTCCTGTATGTAAGTGGTCTCTCGACCCTGCTGTAGTGCTGTCCCTGTCTTGTGCAGCCTGCAATCCCTGCTCAGACTGCCTCTTGCACTCTGGCTGACTGCCTTGTTTGGGCCTATCGAATGGCTATTTTTTTTTTTTTTTTTTTTTTGCGGTACGCGGGTCTCTCACCGTTGTGGCCTCTCCCGTTGCGGAGCAAAGGCTCCGGACGCACAGGCTCAGCGGCAATGGCTCACGGGCCCAGCCGCTCCGCGGCATGTGGGATCTTCCCAGACCGGGGCACGACCCCGTGTCCCCTGCATCAGCAGGCGGACTCTCAACCACTGCGCCACCAGGGAAGCCCTATCAAATGGCTTTTTAAGGAAGAAAGGTAGACAGGCAGGCAATATATACTTTTTTAAAGGGAAGAGGGGGAAATGAAATGAAAGAGGAAAAATCATATGCATTTTTAATAGACTTACTTACCACTGTTGTAATTATTTATTTGTTTAATGGTCATTTTCTCCACTAAAATTTAAACTCCATGAAGACAATGACCATGTCTGCCTCACTCACTGTGGATTGAATCCCCAGGGCCTTCCACAATGCCCAGCACATAATAGGTACTTAATATGCTTTTGAATAAATGATTAAGTCATATAAAGCAACAATAGCAAAATTATAACTATTGAACAATTTATAATACAACCAAGGGTCCACAACCTAAATAATTACCAGTGTCTACACTACTCAAATTATCTACGACTTTTCTTAACTAAAAACCAAATTTTGACACCTTAAATAAACTTGCTGTTGTTTTGTTTTTTTTTTCCCTCCAAGGCTGAGTTCCTTGGGGTAAAGAGATCTTCTCTTTTTTTGAGCTTTCGTTATTAAACATTTCTTTAGTTTTAGAGTCTAGTGTTATTTCAAACATATTTTTAAAAGTAAGAATTTCAATACAAAGTTGTATTTCACGACAATTTCAAATATCAGTGTCCCGAAGTATTTGAATTACCAGTGTCTACATTACTCAAATTATCTACGACTTTTCTTAACTAAAAACCAAATTTTGACACCTTAAATAAACTTGCTGTTGTTTTGTTTTTTTTTTTCCCTCCAAGGCTGAGTTCCTTGGAGTAAAGAGATCTTCTCTTTTTTTGAGCTTTCGTTATTAAACATTTCTTTAGTTTTAGAGTCTAGTGTTGTTTCAAACATATTTTTAAAAGTAAGAATTTCAATACAAAGTTGTATTTCACGACAATTTCAAATATCAGTGTCCCGAAGTATTTGGTAGAATGGATGTTGGCTGCATAGGCAAGACAATGGAATGTCCCAGAGTCTTGTTGTGAGAAATAACTGCTGTCATACCTAGGAGTGAGCCAACATAATACGTGAATTCCTTTACGCCAGACCTGTCCCTTCATTCTCCTACAAGCACTTTTTAAATGGCTGTAATTATTTGCTGCCAGCTTCTACCAGCAAATGTCAGACAGTCTTAACTATATAGTGCTTCCCTCTCCCCTCTCTGTTTGCCTCTCAGACATGAAGTCCTAATGCATTTGTGCTTTCCTCAAGTTAAAGTCATCCTTTTCAGTGACTGATGGAAATAAACAGCTGGACCCTTTCAGAGGGCACCTAGGAAGTGAGGGTTTGTGCTGAAACACAGCTGCTGTAAGCGCTCAACGTGGTTGCTCAGCACAAAGGGCTACAACTTCGGGCATAAAGAGCCATACTTTTCCCCCTCTCTCAGGAAACCTGCCTCTCAGGGGTCACTTTGGTTCAGTGGAAAATAAGCATAAGGGGTGCCGCCTCCCAGAAGTTACAGCATCAGCCAGGAGAGCAGGAAGGGAGCTGAGTGCAAGAATTCAGGATGCTTTTGGGGCCAGGACCTCTCAGCCACCCACTGGTCTCTGGGATGAGCCGTGCCCCCACCCCAGCCCCCAACATCCCAGCTTCAGCCATGGCTGCCTGGCTGTGTAGACGCAAAGAAAGTAAAATATTTGAATCCCAAGGGCTGCTTCTGACTCCAGGCCCTGGGGAAAGCAATGAACCTACCTCCTCATTATTAACTGTCCCATCTGCAACCAGACTTTCTAACCCAGTGTTTCTCAACCCTGGCTACTCAGAATCATTTTATTAAAACCCTAGTGCCCAGGAATCACCACCATAGATCCTGATTTAATTGGTTCAGGTGGGGGCCAGGTACAAGTCCATTCAAAAGTGGCCCAGTGGGCTTCCCTGGTGGCGCAGTGGTTGAGAATCTGCCTGCCAGTGCAGGAGAAACGGGTTCGAGCCCTGGTCTGGGAAGATCCCACATGCCGCGGAGCAGCTAGGCCCGTGAGCCACAACTACTGAGCCTGCGCATCTGGAGCCTGTGCTCCACAACAAGAGTAGGGATCTTTCTAAAGTCCTAGTGCCCAGCCTGCTCCCTAGATGAATTACGTCATATCTCTGGGAGGGGGATCCAAGATCTGTATTTTTTTAAACACCTCAGGAGATTAAAATGGGGAGCTGAATTGGAGAGCTACGGACCTCCAGTGTGTTTCCCAGCGTCCTCTGAGATGTTGCTTCTCAAACTACTCGTGGTGAAAGACTGGCTTTGGGTTTTGTTTCTGTTTTTGAACTTTTCATCCTTTGCTGACCGGTACTTTTATAAAATACAATAAAAATATATCCCTAGAAAAATGAGATTTAAAAAGCAGGATCCAAGATCTGTATTTTTTTAAACACCTCAGGAGATTAAAATGGGGAGCTGAATTGGAGACCTACGGAGCTCCTGTGTGTTTCCCAGCATCCTCTGAGATGTTGCTTCTCAAACTACTCGTGGTGAAAGACTGGCTTTGGGTTTTGTTTTTGTTTTTGAACTTTTCATCCTTTGCTGACCGGTACTTTTATAAAATACAATAAAAATATATCACTAGAAAAATGAGATTTAAAAAGCAGACATAGGGCTTCCCTGGTGGCGCAGTAGTTGAGAATCCGCCTGCCGATGCAGGGGACATGGGTT
>NC_041217.1:107860108-107861676 GCF_002837175.3 Physeter macrocephalus
GGCTGGGCCCGTGAGCCATGGCTGCTGGGCCTGCGCGTCCGGAGCCTGTGCTCCGCAATGGGAGAGGCCACAGCAGTGAGAGGCCCGTGTAATGCAAAAAAAAAAAAAAAAAAAAAGCAGACATAGAAAATACAAGCCCAGATATTTTAGTTATTAGATTAAAAAACACAGTATTGCTATTGAAAGTTTCTAAATGGTCTCGATTTCTGTACTTTACTGAGCTGGTCCATGGGCCACACTTTGAGAAACAGTGCTCTGAGGAACACGATTACAGGAAGTATAGATAGATGTTGTATGGCAGGAGGAAGGATCGGGTAGATTTGATAAATACAGTAGGTTATATCCCAAGTTTAGGGCATCAAGGACCCTAGGCTATTGAGGGCTCTGACGAGTTCTGAGGTGACAGACTGTTTAGCTTTGTTTCCCAGTCTTATAGAATGGGGACAGTGTCTCCTCACCTCCCCAGCAACCCTATTACACACATATGAAGTATAATCTGTTGAACAATTTAGTCTCAGTCTTATGAAGCATGCAGATTCACCAAAGAGAGAGACACAGTTTTGCAGAATTATTTCCCTGCATTGCTTCCTACCCAGCTATGCCTCATTCATCTGCAGCTCCAATGTCAGTGACTGGCATTAGCAGCCACCCAATGACATCCAGACAGTCATCCAGTCCCTCCAGCTCTTCCCTAAATGGACTGGGGTCCATCCACCCCTGCCCACTGGCTCTACCTGAACACCTGCTCTTTACCCTGAAACGAGAATGATCCTGTTGAAATTAAAATCTGATCATGTCGCTCCCCTGCCTATGACTCTTCTTTGGCTGCCATTGTCATCAGTGTCTTCACCCTGACAAACAGTGTCCTCTGCTTACCCCTCATCGTCCCTCACTCCCCACCTTGTCCACACTGAGTTAGTAGCAATTCCCTACAAACACAGAACTTCCTCTAGCTGTCCCCACCTCTCCGTCTCACCCTGTCCTCTCTGGCTAATTCAGTCTTCAGAGTCAGCCTAGACGTCCCCTCCCTGGGACGCTTTCCCCACCCACTCAGCTTAGGGTGGGTATCCCTCTTCTCTGATCCCTCAGGACCAGTTATCATACATACCGTGTTGTGACTGGCTGTTGACCCCACTAGACTTGAGTTCCTTCTGGACAGGGTTTGTGTCTTACTCATTGTTTTGTCCTCAGCACCTGGCACCCTGCCTAGCACAGACAAGCTAATTAATAAATACTTATTGAAAAAATGGATTAATGAATAAGCAAATGAATCGCATGCCATCCAGTCCTGAACCATAGGGACCCTAGAAGAGCCCTGAAGATTGCATTTCAACATCTCAGAAAGTTTCCAGTCCCAGCAAGTACCTCCATTCCAAACTTCATCATCAATCCAGTCACTCAAGCGCTCTCCTTTTTCCTTTTCCCAGCATTCTGACTCTCTACTCAGCTCCTTCAGGCTGACACCTCTGTTGGACCATCAGCCTGGTCTGTAGTTTGGGTTTTGCTTTTTTTTTTTTTTTTGCGTTACGCGGGCCTCTCACCGTTGCGGCCTCTCCCGTTGCGGAGCA
>NC_041217.1:107861779-107865173 GCF_002837175.3 Physeter macrocephalus
GCCACGGCTCACGGGCCCAGCCGCTCCACGGCATGTGGGATCTTCCCGGACCGGGGCACGAACCCGCGTCCCCTGCATCGGCAGGCGGACTCCCAACCACTGCGCCACCAGGGAAGCCCTGGGCTTTGCTTTTTTGAAGCTGCCTCTCAGATCATTCTCAGAGTCGTAGTCCCTATCCCAAGGGGTCCTCATTTCCGGACTCTAGACCAGTGATTTGGAGTCTCACTTTTCCTGATGGAGTTAAGGCATTTATCACTAGACCACTGCACCTATTTAACACAGTCTTCCAGTCCAGGTTTATCTGACCAGGGTAGAGGGGGGCTTTCTGAAACTTGTGGAATTATAAACCTGCTGGGCTGGTTATTCTCTGCACCTCTGTACTCCGTTCGCCCCTCTGTACTCTGTTCGCCCCTCTGCACTTATTCTCCATCCTCCTCTGTCCTGCTCTGTGCATCACGTTGGATTCCATGCCCTGTGGGTTCCTGTTGGATTTAGCTAACACAGGGTACCAGCAGGAGACTGGAGGTAGGGAGGAGGGAGAAGTCTGGAATATATTCCTTGGCTCTGTCCTGCTGGGCAGGGGTTTGGTAGTGCCTGGATTCTTCCACATCCACAGCTCCTGTGGGCTGGCCTCTCTTCCAGGGCTCCAGCTCTTACCAGCTTCTAGTCACTTCATTTGTTACCCTTGTCCCTTTCACGTGGCGGGGAGCAACGGCTTCCTGCTGCTGTGAGTCCGTGGATGCTTCATAGTCTCTTGTTGGTTCACTTCACCCTGCCCCATACCTCTGTTAACACTCCCTCCATGCAACTCTTTAATTCATGCTTTGAGCGTACCATCTGTGTCTTGCCAGGACCCTGTCTGGTGAGATTTTCTTCTCATACAGCAACTAGAACCGACATCTCTTAGGCTAGTCCAGGCTCTTTTCCACTCCACTGTCATCACCTCCCTTCCTCTGGAATCTAGTTCCTAAATATTAAATATAATAGTAATAAATAACAACAATAATAATAGCTATCATTCGAGGTTTTCTTATATGCCTAGCATTGTGCTAAGTGTTCTACATGAATGAGCTCTTTCAAGACTATGAGGCAGGTACTATTTATTATCCTCATTTTAAAAATAAAAAAAAGAACCCTGAATCTTAGAGAGATTAAGTAATCTGGCAGAAGTCTTGCAGCAAGTAAATAGCAGAGCAGGGATTTTTGTCTGACTCCTTGACTCCAAAGCTAGTGCTTTTATAACTATGAGGCATTTGCTCTTGGGATGACCCTATCTCACTGTTGACTCTTTGAGCCCACTGTCAACTTACACTCCATCAGATGATAGATGTGGTCTGGCTGGGGCCTGCTGGGGAGTCAGGATGAGGGGAAAACCAGCCCTGGAAACAGCACTGAGATGAGATAACTCTGCTTCAACAAAGAGGTTGGCAAAGAGTCAGAGTTTAAAAGGCAACGTTGGCGTCTCAGCAAAAGAAAGGGCAGAACAGGCTTCAGGTGGGAAAAGCTGCAGGCATTTTACATCACACCCTGAAAGTGACCACCCTCCATGCCCATGAGGCTGGGTAACAAGAGCCCCGGAGTTCCCAGAGAGAAGTCAGACTTGTGCTTGGATTTTTAACAGTGGAGAGCAGAGTTTGCCACTGTATCTGCTGGGAGCCATTGAAGGGCATCCAGGCCAGAGTTAAAGTAATCCTTGTCGATTTACTACTGACATCTCCGGGGGAAGAAAAAGAAAACATGAGCTTTTGAGCATGGAAAGACGAAATTTCTCTCTTGCAGTTCTCTGTACTCAAGTGGCCCAAAAGTGATTAAAATGAGTCCTTTATTTTGTCTCTTACTTGTCTCCCAATAAGAGTCAGGGACTTGAGTTCTATACTTTTCTGAGCTTCCTTATATGTGTGTGCTTAAAAACATTAAATGTTATTTTTTTTCTCTTTATAAAAATACATTTTTGTGGAAATTTTTAAAAATGTGGACAAAAAAATGAAATAAAATCACCTTTAATCTCACTAATCGTTATTAGTGGATAACTAATTATTAGTTATTATGGATTATTATTATTATATTATTATTTATTATTATTATTTATTATAATAATAATTATTATTAGTTATTATGGATAACTAATCATTATCCATAGATAACGATTAATCACATTTCTATATGTAATGTGGTTTTCAAACTGCTCCAGAGAACTCCTTGGAATATGAAAGTGTCTTGTCCACAACACCCAAGAGAACACATGGACGATGTTCCAGGTCCCCCACTTGGATCACACCAGAGCTTGTCCTTTTAATTTGCTCTCTGATGTAGGGTACGGCATAAGATTTTTTGAGTGGGGCAAACAAAGCTGCTCTAAAAAGGCATGAAAACTACTTATATACATCTTCATTTTTAATGGTTTAAGAGTACATATATAGGTCATAATTTATTAAAACACCCACCCCAAATTGTACAAGCTCTATCTTCAGAGAGAGAAGACAATACTAGATAATCATTTTGAGAGATTTTCAAACACTCTCCCAATCACAATGGCATTTATCTTACTAGAATTAAATCCAAAACTCTCCAGTTCCCAATGATTCCTTAAGATTGTCAGACCTGTTAACACCTCAGTTTCCTTCTCCATCAAATATTTGATTAAATTCAACTCCATGGTGAATAACCATTTGACGAATGAAAAATAAAAATATTTAATAAATATCTGCATTTTTTGCTCCCCCCAGTGAGTTCAGAACTGTGGATTAATCCCTATATTCTACCCCCAAATAGAGAGTAAACTACTCTGAGATGTTTTCCTATGAAACATGGATAGTTGGAAGGATTTATTTTTCTGTTCTAAATCACAGAATGAAGCTCTTGGTGCTTGTATTTCTACATAGTAGGGTTTGCTACAGATGAAGAAAATGGACACCTTGTGTTATAACCATTTTCCCGCTGCATTATATGTTCTCTGAAGAGTGAAGTTATCATCAAGTACTTACCATCATGAGTATTTTTCAATGGAGAACTATGATTTCAAAAGCACTACATTTATAAGGTGGTAATTTTGGAAAATAGTATTAAATATATGATGAAGGAGTCATTATGCTGGTGAGAAGCAGTGAATGCTCTCAGCAGCTCAGCAGAAGGTGTACTTCCAGAAGGAAGAGAGAGGCTGAGGGGCCAGGGGAGGAGAAAAAGACAGAGGAGGTCATAATGGCTGGTCAAGACGCTGTTTCCTTCCCTTTGCACAAGTCCCAGAGCCTTTTTTTTTTTTGGCTGCGTTGGGTTGTCGTTGCTACACACAGGCTTTCTCTAGTTGTGGCGAGCGGAGGCTACTCTTCGTTGCAGTGTGCAGGCTTCTCGTTGTGGTGGCTTCTCTTGTTGCGGAGCACGGGCTCTAGGCACGTGG
>NC_041217.1:107865241-107887070 GCF_002837175.3 Physeter macrocephalus
ACGGGCTCTAGAACGCAGGCTCAGTAGTTGTGGTGCACGGGCTTAGTTGCTCCGTGGCATGTGGGATCTTCCCGGACCAGGGCTCGAACCCGTGTCCCCTGCATTGGCAGGCAGATTCTTAGCCACTGAGCCACCAGGGAAGCCCCCCAGAGCCTTTTTAGAGGCTCAGGCTGCATTATCTCTATGCCTTGTGCTAAGGTTTAAACCCTGCCTTCCAGGCCTAGCCCAGTTAAGAGGATTTTCTTTGCGGAGGGATGACTTTCAGATCTTTCTCATTCTTTTCTGAAGTAGCAATTTCCCAATTCATTATTCCAATTTTAGCAGTTTTGCTTCTACTCATAATTGAGTAGAGACATTTAAAGCTGTAATTCATTTTGTAATACTAAATAGTTCCCCTTTCATCGTTCATGTCAGATACCTATTAACATTTCTTAAAAATTTATAAAACAATTCTGAGCTGTCAGAAGAAAAGCCTCTTTATGATTCAGATTATTAATTTGCTGTCTGTTCTCCATGTTAATGTATTTTCTATCAGTCACTGGTGTCACAAAACCGTTTGTACAAGGCTTAATATTCAGAAAGTAATTTTATATTTTACACATGGGAAATGTTTTCCTACACTCCCTCTGTCTTAAATATACTGTCTGTCAGCCTCTCCTATTTGTTACATTTTGCTTTATCTTTGACCCTTCGCAATGTCTTTCCTCTGAAGGGGCTTAAGTGAGGCAGCCATACACACAGTGTTTAAGAGCATGGCTTTGGAATGCGACAGGCCTGGGTTTGAATCTTAGTGTGGCCTCTTCCTAGCTATGTGAACTTGAGTAAGTTAAAACCTTCTGAGCCTCAGGTTCTGCAACTGGTAAATTGAGCAATAGGGCCTACCTCAGAGGTAAAGGTCAGGAGAAGCCCCTAGCATGGCTCATAGTAACTGCTTCACATATTGTAGCTACACACACACACACACACACACACACACACACACACACACAGTATATGTCTGTTGACGTTGCGGCAGTTACTGTCTATCCTTCGTTTCCAGGGTAGGATAGTTGAGAACCATGTCTGTCCCTCACAGGAACAGCTGAAAAAAAGGCATAAGAGAAGGCAGAGACTGGGGGTGGAAGTCATCAAGGTTTGTTATTTTCATCTATGGCATCGGAAAAGGCTAGATTGGTAGGAATTGTGGGCAGGAATAAAAACTTACGTAGACAAGTAAGTAATGTGAAATGTGGTGCAAAATATCACTAGCCATTGAAAAGATTATGTCTTATCCTCTTCCATTTATAAATACTCTTGGATAACTACCAATCAGAGATTTCAAATAGCATGCTACATGTGAAGTTAATAAGCAATGATTATGTATTATTCCGTATCTATCACATGCTAAAGAGAATATAAAAATATGAGACTATTCCTGCTGATATAGTAGAGAGAGAGGTCCTAGAAGCTGGATAAAAATCCTGGCTCTATACCCACTCGCTCTAGGATTTGGGGTGAGCAACTTATCTGTTCCTCATCTGTGAAACAGGATAAATATCACACAGAGCTGTGTGGATGTACAAGTACCCAGCCCTCTGCTTGGTCCATAGAGAACACTCAATAAATATCAGCCCTTCCCTCCAGGTTTTGTGAGGAGAAATAATTCGAAAAGATGGTTCAGATGCTAAGGTGCTAAATAACGATCAAGGGCAGAGAGAGAAAACTAGGTGTATGTAGAAGGGTAAGTGAAGGTTCATGGAATAGGGGTCTTAAACAAGTGAAGGGGTGCTGATGAGAAAGGTATCACTGATAAACTCAGAAATCCTCCAAGTTTCTACTCTTAAGAGAAGGAGGGGCTCAGTTTGGGCACTAGCGCTTCCCAAAGAGCATGACTCCATCCAGAGCCCTGTCGCTGTTTGCTTCAACATAGAACAATTTGGGTTATGAAGCCCAAGCAGCACGCTGACATTCCTCAGTGTCCCCTTCAAAAAGCCAGTGTAAGCAGAAGATGCTCAGGACCAGGAGGGAAGGTCCCATCCCATTGCTTTCCAGGCTGTGAAAATGGGAGGCCCCTGCCTGCTGCTGCCCAGTTTTTAAACTAGGACCTTGCTCTTGTCTTCAACAGCCATATTTCAGTGTTTTAAAAGCAAAGAAGGAGTGAGGGCACTTCAAACCAAACAAACCTCCTCTGCTGTCTCCTTTCATGTGATAAAGTGCCCATTTTCCCTCTTCTTGCCTGCTTCAGAACAAAAAGAAGTTCAGCATCCCGCAGCGGACTCTCACTGGCATGTCACAGTGGCCCAGATGCACAGAGCGAAGCTGTCCCTCTCCTGGTGATCTGGTGCTTTCCCTGCACTGCACTCTCGTCTGTGCTTTCATTTTCCCCTTCTGTCCACCTGCAGCCAAGGAAAAGCTCATGGGAGGGGAGACAGTCCTGAGAAGCAAATTCAGGACCACATTGGGCTTTTGAACCTAAGCCGTGTGTGTTTACACTCATGCCCTCTGCAAATGGCTCTTAAAGCAGCAAATGGATTTACTTCATCAGATTACGCTCCCTAACAGCTAAACATTTCTGTTTTTTTCCTGGATATCCACTAAAGAGAGAACTGTGGCCACATCTTCCCTTTCCTCCAGAGAGCAAAAATATGAGTCAGAGGGGGAAAATAACCACAGATATGCTTTAGAAAATTTGACACCTGCCAGTCCTGGTATGTTTTGTTAGGAATACCGGCAACCCCAATCAAGTCCTCAGTGGGCCACAACAACAATAAACAATCTCCCTGGCGCCCACAAGAGCTGGACCCAGAGCAGTAGGAGAGGAAATCTCACTCCCAACATAAAGGCTTCCTGGGGGCTGAGCAAACCAAACAGGTGGTGAAGGATCATAAAACCCTGCTACTTGGAACAGCTGAAGGGAAGCAGTAGAGTGGTCTTCAAATATGAAAAGTGTTGCTAAGAAGAAAAGAGATTAGGTTTGTTCTAAATGAACTCGGACCAGGTTGTGGATCTACCACCAGGGTCTAGATCCAGATACCTGTATCCTCAAAGGCTGAATTGTCCAAAGAAAAGGACTATTTCAGGAAGTAGAAGCATCATAAGAGAGGCTGTACTGGTCAACTTTCAAAGTCCCTTCCAATCCTGAGCTTCTCTGAGGAGCAATGGAGAGACGAGCTACAGACCCAGTCTCTGCCTTTCTCTTCTCAACAACACCCAGTTTGGTCTGGACACCCCACATGATTCTAGGAGCTCATTTCATGTGACCCAGTGGGTGACCAAGGCTAAACCATTTAGCTCTCTCTTGCACTCTCTCTCTCTCTCTCTCTCTCTCTCTCACACACACACACACACACACACACACATAATGATTGATTCAGTGATTATTGGGCATGTCCCTTTAGATTAAATTACAAGAATTTGTTAGGGATATTAAAACAAATAATGCTTTCTCTTCTCTGCTAGATACGAGTAAGGAAACAAGAAGTCCTAGTTGCTGTTGGCAGATATTTGGGGACACTACAGAAGCCATCTTTCAGAGAAGAGCAGATGACAGAAGTAAAGGGACCTTGGTGACATTGATGAATCTTGGATCAAGTCTTAACTGAGATCAGACCTACCTTTGGACCTTTCAGTGTTGAGAATAAATAAAATCCCTTGGTTGTTTACACTAGTTTTTGTTAGGTTTCTCTCTTATTTGCAAATAAAAGTGTCTTAACCAAAGTGAGGGCAATAGTAAGAAGTTAAATCTCAGTCCCTGCCGTCAGAGAACTTCCTATATAGTTGAGGAGATGAGACGTTTACGGGATAAGTAGAACAATACAGGAGAGGAATGTAAAAGATAGCAGGTTGACCACATAGGATAAGGTACAACATGGGTATCACCAAAAAACATGAAAAACCATAGGAAAGACTGAAAACTATTCTCTAAGCTACTCAAGCACAGGCACTGTACCCTGTCTCCCTCCTGCCTTATTTCTGGTAACCTTTGTGACCCAGTGATTGAAAGCATGGTCTCTGGAGCCGGATTGTGTAGACTTGATTCCCTGTTAGCCATTTAGCACCTGTGTGATATTGGGCTAGTAACTTAACCTTTTTGTACCTTAATTTTCTAATCTGTAAAATGGGTATAAAAACAGTAATTACTTCTTAGGGTATACAATGCACAATAAGTATTAGTTATTACCATGATTCCAAAAAAAATGGTTTTGAATATCTGTGATATATCAAACTCTCTATTTGGAGTATAACAACAATGAATAAAACATAGTTTCACCTTTAAGGGGGTTACACATTTGATGAAGTATACAGAATAGTGAGCAGGCAATTGGGGAATATGATAAATAAGCACAGGGAGGATAGATTAGCTAATACTCTTTGGTTATGAGAAACAAAAAACAACTGAGCACTTTCTTAAGCAAAAGAAGAATTCTTTAAAAAGGATGTAGAGGTATGTCAGATGGTTGTAGGAACAGGAACTGGAAATCCATTGGGAGCCCCAGAAGTACTCTTACTTTGGAGCCTGGCTGCATTCTTCTCTCTTTTTCTCTCTGCAGCCTGGCCTCCTGCTTCTCTGTCCCCACAGAGAAATAGAACCACCTATGAGCAAACTGACAAGTTCCACCCTTACCAAGAGGCTGGATGGCTGTCTCTTAAGTCCCTATTGCAAATTCCTGTGGCAGGAATTTTATTGTCCCACTTGGGTGAGGGGTTCAATCCTGGTCTAATTTGGCAGGGTCATTGTAGAAACACAGCTTCTGGGAGCCACTAACTATAAATTCTGGGGGAGTGGGCAAGTGGGTGTCAGTACTCAGAGAAGAAAGCATGGCTCATGGGTTGATCAGATACTTCCAAAGGCGTCAACCCCAGCAGGAATCTAACCCAGCCTTGAGTCAGAGGAAGCTTCCAAGAGGACAAAATGTATAGGCTAAAAATTTTAAAACTAGTGGGAATGGGTAAAAGAGGAAGGGGATGGGAAAAGAGTATTTCTGTAACAGAGAGACTCTTCTTTTTCCTTTTTTAAAAATTTATTTTATTATTTATTTTATTTTTGGCTGCGTTGGGTCCTCACTGCTGCGCGCGGGCTTTTCTCTAGCTGCGGAGAACAGGGGCTTCTCTTGTTGCGGAGCACGGGCTTTAGAGCGCAGGCTCAGTAGTTGTGGCACACGGACTTAGTTGCTCCGCGGCATGTGGGATCTTTCGGGACCAGGGCTCGAACCCGTGTCCCCTGCATTGGCAGGCGGATTCTTAACCAGTGCGCCACCAAGGAAGCCCCAAAGAGAATTTTGAACAGAGAGAGTCTAGCATGTCCGGGGAGTTTCAGGGAGGCCAGTGACAGGAGATGAGCATGGAAAAATGAGCAGAAGTTAGATCGTAAAGAGTGTTGTAAGCTTTTTACTGTGTTTGGACTTTGCTGTGAGTTCAGAGGGACAGCATTGCAGATTTTTAAAGAGACGTGAAGAACATGATCAAATATTTATGTTGGAAAATTATTCTAGCAACAATATGGAGAATATATTGGGGCTGGGCGAGACTGGTAATTAGGTGAGTGGTATGATGGTAGTCTGAACTGAGGTAGCGTTAGGGAGAATGAAGAACAAAGTTGTGTGGACCTCAGGACACCGCAATAGCACAGTGCCTGGTTTATATTAGGATGTTTGCTGAGTAATAGCAACACAGAAATCAGATAAACTAGAGCTGCCACCTCTAGTTCAGATATTTCTTGTTTCTCTGGTAATCAATGGTGCTAGACTGGAGGATGGGTTAGTAAATTCTGGCTGCAGGTCTGCACCAGGAGAGATAGATTTCTCCCATCATCATTTGTAAGTATTTGTATTCCCTGATGTGCCCGTAAACTTGAGCTTTGTAACTCAGGAAGGAGAGAAGAGTTATGGATGACGACAAGGCTGAGAGGAGGAGGAGGTGGGGAAGGAGGAGGGATGGATGGGATGGATCTCCATCCCAATTGGTCTCTGGTTGAAAGAAACAGAAAGGATTATTTTCCTTTGTGAGTCTGTGTCAGGCATGTGGGGGGCGGGGGTGAAGACCAGATCACAGCTGTTCACAGGAAATGGTGTGGGAGCCAAGGAAGAAAAAGAGAGCATGGTGGCTGCCGTGGGTGATGCAGCTGTTAGAGTGTTTCAGGGGTTCACATGGAATCCCCTTTTAGAAATACCTGGGAAGAGGAGGGGACCTAAGGGGAAGGGCTGAGTTCCTGCTTCCGTGTGTGTGTGTGTGTGTGTGTGTGTGTGTGTGTGTGTGTGTGTGTGTGTGTGAATGAATGCAAGGAGGGTGGGGTGGAAGTTCATGTGTGCCCTTGTAATTTGGGCAGAACTCTAAAGAAACCTCATTTTCTACTGGAGGCATGGCGACTGAACCAGACAATCTGGGGTCAAGAAAACAAATAGAAAACATACTGGGCAAGTATTTAAGTATTTATTACTTTGTTCCTGCGTGTCTGTTGTGGGGCTATTTTTGCTCACTCTCTGGATCCACAGGACACACTACTTGCCAGTGTGGCCTCAGTGTGGATCTTCCTTATGTCTGAGCTGAACCGCTGAGCTGAACCACAGATAAAGTTCCCCAAGTTCACAAGGATATTTTCTACCAATCAGGCTACATAGACTATTTTCTTTTATAAATCTGATGGTGGGGTCCATAGTCTCCTTCTTTTTTTTGTATCTAGAAGTCTCCTTTAAGGTAAATAATATTTATTAGTTTTTTTAAAAAGCTACACTAAATCGATAATTTTGAAAAGTAATTTAGGATAACACTTTGTAACAGTCTTTGTTTAATTATGAAAAATTCTTTACATTTTGTAAAAAAAAACTGATAATAAAATATTTGATCAGAAATTTCCATTCAGGTTACAAAAAAATTATTACCATCTTATGTAGTTAAATTTACTTCTGTTGGCAAATGTACTACTCGAGAGCCCTCAATGGTCTGGAAATAGATGTTTCTTTTAGAAAATCAACTCTATTGTGCTCTGAGCGCTTTGAATTTGACTGATCTTGAAGAAAATTCCTTTGATGAAAAGATTCAAATCTGGATATTTTGCCATAGGTATTTTGCCTTTGTTTTATGAAGAAGTTGTTGCATTTAACTTGTGTTTTATTACCTTGAGGATACTATTCCCTGGTAAGTGGAAATGCTTTTTCTATAAATTAAGAAGAAGTCCTTGAGCGCCCTGCCCACATCCCTTGGACTCTACTATTTCAATAAACTTCAAGATTTCCAGCTGCCTGTGTCCATCTCTTCGTGCCTGAGAATTTTCTCCAAAACCG
Source organism: Physeter macrocephalus (assembly GCF_002837175.3). NCBI lineage: Eukaryota > Metazoa > Chordata > Mammalia > Artiodactyla > Physeteridae > Physeter > Physeter macrocephalus. The sequence goes on from NC_041217.1 coordinate 107,872,501, forward strand.
ATAAAGCTGCCACTTAGCAGGCAGGAAGTACTGGAGAAGTAATACTACTCAGGAACAGTCCTCAATAAATGACTGATAGGGATTGGTGTGTAAATACTCCAGCTCCATCCTCCTTGGGAGGGATCATTCTGACACTTGTGTTTTATACAGTTTCCTTGTGGGATTAAGCTCCAACATCACCCACAATGGTAGTAGACTTAATGATCCACTCTCAAATTAATGAAACAAGTAGGCCATTAGCCTGAGGTAGTTTTAAGGCCTTAGAAGCCTTCGTAAGCAGACCAAAACCTAAGCTTGTAATGCCTCAAAGCTACGAATAGGAAACTAAGGACAACTAATCACAAACAGTTAATTAGACTTTCCCAAATAATGCAACCACGTAAGCTATACCAAAGCAAATAATTTTTTTGCTTTGCTTTCGACTTTTCTCTGTAAAAGTCTTTCCCCTATCTCCTTTCAGTGCAGCACTCCTAACCATTTCTGTTTTGGCGTTGCCAAGTTCAAATCAATTTTTGTCCAAATAAAACCTTGAAATTTTTAATATGCCTCTGTTTATCTTTCAACAACCCTTTGTTAGTTGCCTTCTGTAGGGGAGGAATTCTCCCTTCTAATCTTCTAGGCTCTGTGGCTGGTCTAAGAATTTAAAAGACGGATTAACAGGGGAACATTTTAAAATTACCTACCCACACATCGGAGTTTCACAAGTCTTATTTACCATTCTGAGATAAGGAAAGGAATAGGGATTTGGACTTCTGGGGGCACTTGGGGTGAAGGTAATTCACTGGAAGGTGAGAGGAGGAAATGTATGGTAAATAAAGTTTGCCTTGCTTTGCAGATAAGTCTCTTAGGTGAAAAAAAACATTATCTCTGGCAGTAGCTCCCTTCCTGGAACAAGTACTCTTTCTAATGGAAATTTCTTTTATAAATGTAGAATTCCCACACAAATGGGAAAACGTACACTTTTAGGCAGTTGAAGAGAAGATAAAACACTTCTACTGAGTCTGCTTGGTCTTGATTGCCTTCAGCTCAAAATAATCCCCTGGCCAAAGGGGCATATTTTGGGGCGGCATGTTCTGAGGCCCTTTACTTCAATTACCTCTGTCATTTCCTCACTTCCCTTGAGTGGTCCTTGTACCTCCAAGATAAGCTACTGTGCAAATCCTTGTCTTAGGGTCTATTTCCGGGAAACCCGAACCTAGACAGGTCTGTTAAAAATGGGATCATTCCACTATTGTAAATTCTGTTAAATGCTGGTAGAGTATCAAAGCATAATTTTCAAACTGTTAAAAAGGTAATTCTCATACAATAGATAACATGGGTCAAGGTTTTATTTAATTCATTTATGAGGGACCGGGCAGAAAAACAAAGCTGATTCAATGTATATTGGCAGTAGAAAAAGGAATGCTGAATAAGATTGCTAAATTAGATGTAAAATTAGTTATGTCCTGCTGCAGGGCAATAACATCATAACCTTTGAATTATACTATCACTTAGAGGAACAAATAACCTCATAGCATCAGCTTTCCTACAGAGATAAACTTCTAAGGGGTCTGAGCCCCCAACTGATTGGTAGTGCAGGGGGGAACCAAATTTGTCATCCCAAATTGTGTCTCTTTGGTATGAGAATTAATTTTGGCTGATTATTTTTAAGGCCCCAAAGACTCAAGAATCTTTGGTCTTCCCCCTAACTGCCTAAAAGAAGGTAGATAGTTCCATGAAGGGAGCTATCCCCATAGATAACTACAGTGTGAACTAGCTTCTATGTCTATAGTGTGAACTATAGGGAGGAATCCAGCAGGTCTGTTTGTTAAAACTTCTTTCAGCATCCCATTGTCTCTGCATGACCTAGCAAACATTTGTTTGCCAAACATATACTTTTCCATCTCCATGTAAATTGCCTTTCTCCCCTCTGAAGTCCCAAACCACTACCCCCAACATCCTCTTTTGTCTTTAGCTGAAGATGGTATTTAAGGTGAGGGCTTTGGCCATTTTGGTGAGTTACTAGGTTCTCCTGGGTCTCTCCCATATGTACATGTTATTAAACTTTTGCTTGATTTTCTCATGTTAATCTGTCTCATGTCAATTTAATTCTTAGACCAGCCAGAAGAACCTAGGAGGGTAGAGGAAAATGTCTTCCTCCCCAGCCATAAATCAAATAATGTTACACATAAGATGGGATTATTAGAAAATGCTTGAGTATGATCAAAAGGTCACCCAATTATCTTTTTACTTATTTCCAAGTTTAGAATCATTTTTTCTGAACAACAGGAGAATTTTAAGGTGGTTCGTAAGTAATCTATGGGCTAATGAATGCAACATTCATTTCACAACATCAATAAGTTGTGAAATGAGGTGTTTTAATGTATTTTAATATATTAATTTTACTGTTTGCAGCCGAAATATATTTTAAGACATTTTTAAAATAAGAAATGCTGCACATTTTAATATAGATTTAAAAAAATGTAACATAGACTATCAAAAACAAACTTCTATCTTGTAGGTGTTTGGTCTTTTCTGTTTTAATTTTTATTAAGTGTATCTAATATTTTGGTGAAATTGTCTGTAAATTCTAGATCTGGAAATTGGTTATAGATGTATTGTCTCCAGATTTCCCTCACTGGCAAAGGATCTTTGTGAAAACATCAATTATACTAGTTTTAAAAACAAGATAACAGACGCAAAATGGAGTCAGTTATACTAAACTCCATGTCACCAAACCGAAACCTAACAATTATGGTTTCAGCACCTCCCAGAAATGGAATCTTAAACCAGTCAATCAGGAATCGCCTGGTCAGTGCACTAGTTAATTTGCCCGATAGACTCCTGCCATCCCCTAATGGAAAGTAAGCTCTCAATAACCAATCCACTTTTTTTTTTTTTTTTTTTGGCTAGTATAACTTCCTTGTTCCTACTCCCTTCAGTCTATAAGAGTCTTTCATTTTCTACAGCTCCTTGGAGCTCCTTTGTATCTGCTACACTGGATGCTACTCCATTCATGAATCACTGAATAAAGCCAACAAGATCTCTATAGAGGCCTAAAAGTAAATAAATAACACAGGACATATATCACCATCCTCTGAAAATTGTACTTGTTTTGGTTTTATCTTAAAAGAATCTGAACGGACTTCTTTAAGGTCACAGTATTTTTTTCCTTCCCATGTCAAATTGTGATTAATGATGTAAAAAGATGAAGATAATCTTCTTCCTTCCACCCTATTGTTAGAGAGCACTGACGAGACCTACCTGCAACACTCGGTTTGAAAACTCAGAAAAGATAAGCAAGGAGCACCCTCTGCTCTCTGACACCAGGGGATTCGGAGTGGAAAACCTTTGCATAGTATCAGGAATTACGAGGAGGTAGTTTAAGAAACATTCTCAAAGCCTGAGTTCAAATGGGCTCCTCTCTTCCTTGTTCTCTTTGAAAGCCAGCATCTCTGAATGCTGGCAGGAGACAGGAGCATTCTCTTTGTAAATGGAATGACCTGATTTTTATCTTGAGTTGAATTCCAGGAGGAAGCATGATGTCATTTCAACCACTGGCCAGCAAACTTCTTGCTTAATGAGCATTTTGAGCATACTGGCAGCCAAGAAGGACTTTGTTTACAGTGCTTAGAAACAGAGGTCAAAGATCCTCTTTCTCAGGCTTTAAGAAACAAAGGGGATAGGTTTGCTAACCAGCCTCTGTCTGTAAGCAAGTTTCAGACAATGGCAGACAGAGAAATACAGAGGGCTCCCCAAAAGGTTATAAAGTCTAAGAGGCCAATAGGACAGGAGAGAGAAGGAGCTGAAATGCCATCAAAGATGGGCTTTGTGCCTCATTATGGTACATAAGTCATCCCTATCTGACCCTAAGTGGCGACTGAGTTTCAGCCCAGCATCCTGTGGCAGGTGTGCACCCTTCTCCCCACCCCCCTTTCACTAACTCTTGCACTATGCCTCCCTCCCCCCCATCCCACCCCCAAATTCCCTCAGCTGTCTGAGCAGTTGCGAAGAGCTTGGACAGCCTCCACCCACTGGCAGCTGTTGAGATGTGTTCTGTGGGTGGAAGCAGATCTCTGGAACTCTGGTTACAAACTACTGAAGGCAGTACCAGCAATACAAGCAGAGAAAAGGTGCAGTAGGTTGATTCCTACTTGTGATGCCTAGTTAAATTATATCAGGCAAAAAGTTTGAGTATTAAGACAAACACAGTGAAGCCCATTCTCCAATAGAAATAGTGAAAGCCCTCTGATAATTTAAAAAAACCCAGCTTTACTGAATTGACATACAATAAATTGAACATAGTTAAAGTACACAAGTTCTGACATATGTATATGCTTGTGAAAATCCATCACCACCATCAGGGTCGTCATCTCCAATAGCTTCTTCCTACCTCTCTGTAAGCCCTTTCCATGGCCAGCCCTTCCCCACTCCATTTTCCCCATCCCCATGTGACCATAGCTGCTTTCTGTCACTAAAGTTTATTTTAGATTTCCTAGAGTTTTATGTAAGTGGACTTATATACTCTTTTTTATCTGACTTCCTTCACTCAGAATGTTATCCATGTTATTGTGTGTACCAGTAGTTCATTCTTTTTATTGCTGAGTAGTATTCCATTTGTGGATAGACCACAGTTTGCTTATTCACCTATTGATAGACATTTGGGTTGTTTCCAGTTTGGGGTTATTACAAATAAAGCTACTATGGACATTTATGTACCAGCCTTAGTATGGACCTATACTTTAATTTATCTTGAGTAAATACCTAGGCGTGCAATGGTTAAATCATATGGTTTAGATTTAACTTTTAAAGACACTGCCAAACTGCTTTCCAGAGGGGTTGCACTATTTCACATCCCCCCCAACAGTGTATGAGGGTCCCAGTTCTTCTACATCCTCATAACAATTGGTATGGTCGGTCTTTTTGATTTTGAACATACTAAAAGATAGGCACGCACTTATCTTTTAAATTCTACATGTGAATTAAAAGTGATTTATGGCCCACCACGACAGTACTCTAATATTCTGTATTTGTCTGTATATTAACCTTTACCAGAGAACTTTATATTTTCCTATGCTTTCATGCTGCTGTCTGTCTAGCATCCTTTTTTTTCAACTTGAAGGACTCCCTTTAGCAATTCTTGTAAAGGAAGGTCTAGTGATGATGAACCTCTTAGCTTTTGTTTATCTAGGACAATATTTTTCCTTTATTTTATTTTTAAAAAATATTTATTTATTTATTTGGCTGCATTGCTTCTTAGTTGCGGCACATGGGATCTTCGTTGTGGCATGTGGGCTGCAGAGCGCACGGACTCAGTAGTTGTGGTGTGTGGGCTTAGTTGCCCCACGGCGTGTGGGATCTTAGTTCCCCGACCAGGGGTTGAACCTGCATCCTCTGCATTGGAAGATGGATTCTTAACCACTGGACCACCAGAGAAGTCCCCCTCCTTTATTTTTGAAGGATAGTTTTGTCAGATATAGTATTCTTGGTTGGCAGTTGTTTTTAATTTCAGCACTTTGGATATATCATTCCACTCACTTCTGGCCTGGAATATTTCTGCCTAAGAAATCTGCTCATAACCTTATAGGAGCTCCCTTACAGGTGATGAGTTACTTTCTCAAGAAGCAACTCATCATGTACAAGGGAGCTCCCCGGATAAATGAAAGCTGAGGGGGTTTATCATCACTAGACCCACTGATGCGGTTGAAATGAAGCAGCTCTTTTTACTCATTTCAATGTGACTGTTCTTGGCTTTGAACTTGCCTTGGGTACTATGACTTCCAGACTGGTTTCTGGAGTTTTCATAAAGGCTTTTTTGACTATATATTGTTATTTAGTCAATATCCCTATTGGGGAACAAAGTCTATGGCTTCTATTCTGTCATCTTGCTTATGTCACTTCATAACCTATGCAGTATTTTTGCTAAAAATGTTTAACCTGAATCTAAATATGAGGAAAGAAACAAATTCAGGGACAATCTGAAAACAATTAGCATGAATATTTCAAAAACAGTAATGTCATGAAAGTCCCCCTCCCACCCCCTGCAAGAAAAAAGCAGAGAGAGTGCTTAAAGAGGACAAAAGAGGTATGATAGTCAATGAATTGCATGAAGCTTGATGGATTCTGAATTTTTTTAAAAGCCATAAAAATCATTTTGGGTATAATGAGGAAATTTGGATATGTACTGCTTATTTTAAATCAATGGTAAATGTCTTAGGTGTGATAATGGTATGGTGAGTATATAGAAGAATGTCCTTGCTCCTAGGAGATGTATGCTGAAATATTTAAGAGGAAAATGTTATGATGTCTGCAACACACACACACACACACACACAGTCTTAGGTGTGATAATGGTATGGTGAGTATATAGAAGAATGTCCTTGCTCCTAGGAGATGTATGCTGAAATATTTAAGAGGAAAATGTTATGATGTCTGCAACACACACACACACACACACACACACACACACACACAAACACGCACACAATAAGCAAATATATGACAAAGTCTTAACTCTTGGTGAATCTATATGAAGGTTATAAAAGTATTCTTTAAACTTTTCATAGATTTAATTTTCAAAATAAAAAGTTGGGGGAGAACCCTATGAGACATTATTCTCATCATCCTCACTTTACAGATAAGAAAACTGAGGTTCACAGTGGTTAAGGAGCTTACTCTAGGTCACACAGTAGCAAAGCTGGGAATTCAAACTGAGTAGGTTCACGCACATTTTATATTTTATTAAAGTGAATCCATAGCACTTAAGGTAGGAATTGTTGCCATTTTTTATAGAGAAGGAATCTGAGGCCCAGTGATGAGGTGGAACCACCAGGGTCAAGGGGTATAGGAGGCTGAGCCAGAGCATCAGCTGAGGGTTTTCTCTGGGGTTTGGTGCTCTTTCCATAATGTGTTGCTGAGAGAGTGAGAGGGAGAGAGAGGAATTGATTGAATGATTGATTGGACAGGGGCTAAAAGCCTTAAATTTCCTCTCCCTGATAAACTCCCCATCCTTTACTCTGACAGTATTTTAGTAAGATCTGGGATGGGGCCAGTCATGAGATATGGCAACTCTCAGCTCAGTTTACAGTCTGATGAATCCTACGCGTGTGCTGTTCTCTTTGCCTGCCCTCCTCTCCTCCCTCCCCTTGCCCCCGCCTCTTTAATATTCTGTCTCTCTCTCTCTCTGTCTCTGTGTGTGTCTCTGTCTCTCTCTTTCTCTCTCTCATGCACTCATCCTTTAGGCCTCATTTTAAACTCCATTATTTCAGGAAAATTTTCTTAACCCTCACAGGCCCCTACCCTGCACCCATCCTCATAGGTTAAGATCCCATTTCTTTCAGAGCTCCCTATTTTCATGATTAATATTTACTGGGGACAAATTATGAGCACTTAGCATGCATAAACTCATTTAGTCCTCAAAACCTAAATACATCATCCATAGCAATATATCATCCCTATTTTATGGCAAAGAAATCAAGACGTAGAAAGGTTAATTAACTTCCCTAAGATCACACCACTCGTATAAATTCAAACACAGGTATCTGGTTCAGAGCCTAACTTTTAACCACTATGTGGTAACTGTTCTTCTTAGCAGCAGTTGCAAGTATTTGTTTACTTGTCTGTCTTCCCTGTGTAACTGAAAGCCCCACAGCTTGCTCAATAGTATATCCTGGCACTGAGCCTGGGGCCTGGTATCACCAGGGCCCAATAAATATTTGTTGAATGAACAGTAATGCAGGTAGGGTGATAGGGAGAGCAAGGCTTCAGGAGTCAAAGAGACTAGAGTTTATCCCTTGACCACTTACCAGTGAGGTGATTTTGGATAGGTCAGTTGACTTTGCAGTGCAGTAGTTTTTGCATCTGAAAAATGGGAATTAAGTTATTGTGTGAATTTATTGTGACTGTGTGGGGAAGTGTGTTATGAACTGCATCCCTGAATAAATGTCAGTTCTGATAGTTTATTGTACCTAATGGGTAATAGGAGCTTGCTTCTTTCCACTTCCAAAGGAGAAACAAGGGAGAGGCTGTGCCCTGAAAAAAGTCACTCCCTGTCTACGCCAAGTAGGCCTCCAGGATAGACCTGAAATTCTAAGTTAGGCCACAAGAACCTGCCCAAAGAAGCCTGATGGGGGAGTTGGCTGAAGTGCCCACCTAGGCTCTTCTCTTTGTGAGCTCTGCTTAGGGCGTGAGACTCAGACCGTCCGTGGGGAACTGAGGGCTGAACCAGGGGATGAAGCAGTGCATGGGGACAGTGCTGGGCAGAATCCAGGAGTAGGAATGGAGGAACTGTGAAACCAGGTCCCCGCTCACCTACACAGCCACCCAACCCCAGGGGAGGACTTTGACGGACAGACCAAGGACTCCGCAGACGAGAATGTTGTGGGCGCTGTGAACTCTGTTCCCTACACCTGGCCCGTTTTAACTGCTCGTGAGCCACTGCCTTACCTTCGGCCACAGGGGTGAGCCCAGGGGAAGCAGGCAAGTGTGAGGAATGATGTGATTAGGCCCATCTTGAATGCTATTGGGGAAATAAGTAAAGCAAAGTAAAGAAGTCCCAGGAAAACCTGGGCTCAATTGTATAAAGCCTAGAAGTAAAACTAATTTTTGTTTTTGTTTTATGGGTTTTTTTGGTGGCGGGGAGCCACACCACGTGGCATTCAGGATCTTAGTTCCCTGACCAGGGATCAAGCCTGCACCCTGCATTGGAAACGCAGAGTCTTGACCACTGGACTACTAGTCCCTAAAGCTAGTTCTTAAAACATATTTCTTAGGTGTCTATGTCTATGAGTCTTAGGTTACTTATAAGTTTGGCAGGATCCCAGAACGATGATTAAACGGAAGTTTTGTGAAGACTAAGAAAAGAAAGTGGCGCCGCTCTGAGCCAGGATTAATGTGGCAAGAACAAATGATGCCTTTATTATTATTCTTTTTTTTTTTTTGGCTGCATCAGGTCTTAGTTGCGGCATGCGGGATATTTCGTTGTGGTGTGCAGGCTTCTCTCTAGTTGTGGTGCACGGGCTTAGTTGCTCCGCAACATGTAGGATCTTAGTTCCCCGACCAGGGATCGAACTGGAGTTCCCTGCATTGCAAGACCAATTCTTAACCACTGGACCACCAGGGAAGTCCCTGAAATGATGCCTTTATTAAAGAGGTTGGCTACAGACCATGGGAAGGTGCAGACTTCCAAGTAAACTGGGATTTCAGAATGTTGGACAAGACACAGGGAGAGAAATGTGGATTGGATACAACTGTTTGCCAGACCCTGGGCTAGATGATAGGAATATAAAGATTCATAAGCACAGTTGTTGCCCTCAAGAAGTTCTCAATTCAATGGATTTTTATTTAGATTAATTCTAAGCAGTTAAAAATGTCACAAGGTGGGTGGATTAATGAAGAATTAACTGGATTTCTATTTCTAATGTAGTGCTATCACTTTAAAAAATCAAAGGTATGGAGACACAGAAGTCATGACAATTGAATTTTTAGGTGACAAAAATTTGGGCGTGGTAACTAAAAGGTTGGTTATCGGAATCAATACCTTTAAAAAGTTCTGACAGGTCTATTTTTAGTTTTCTGACTCTCCTTATCATTTTAGCAAGTGTCAGAATACTTTAACACCACACCCCATAATTGTGGGTATTATTTTGAATGTTGTCATCTGCCTCTTTCTCCTTGAGAATTCATCTATTCCTGTGGTTTAAAACCTCTTACTTCTGTTAACCTAGAAATCTGCAGTTGTATCTTGGGTCTTTCCTTTGAACTCGAGTGCTGTGTTGCAACTAATCAGAAAAAAGGGGCACAGGATAAGAGAGTTAAAATTTATTGATCACTGCTTTGCCTATGTTATCCCATTTAATTCCCACAAGACCCTGTTTTGTTTGGGTATTACCATATTCATTTTTCTGATGTGGACATGGAGGCTCAGAGGGCCCAGAGTCAAACTTTTATAGAATGACAGCTTGGTGATTTGCACTGTCTTTTGGATCCTCTTCCTGGACTTCTCTCACCATAGCACAAATGCGTCTCTTTTAGAATTTGTGGTCTGTATTTGGCATTTGTTCATTCACTCCATCCATTTACTTAGGCACAAACATTGCATGCCTACAGGAGCTACACTAGGGACTGAGGATAAAGAAATGAATGGGATACAGCCCTTTCTTTTTGAAGCTGACAGTCTAGTAGAGGGGACTGAAAAGGCAGATGATGGTACAAGGTGACAAAGGCTTTGATGTGCTATGGAATGAACAGTTTACCTTAGATACCCAAGGAGGCAGTCAGGAGGGGACATTGGTGGGGTTCTGGACGAGGAGTAGAAATTTGAATTCCCATTCTAATACAGTCATGCCTTTATTTCATTTTTCATGTTTATATGTCGTCTTCCTCCCCATTACATATACGGGCATAGTAGGCCCTCAAATTGTTGACGAAGGAAAGCTTTGAACAGGACTGTGGCTGGAATGTGATGAAGTAGCCACACTTGATTCTTACCTTAAAAATGTCAGTGCATCAAACAGTTGGTTGTTCGTTACCCATACCAGACTACTTATCAGTGTAACATGTTTCCTTTCTATGTTGTAAGGGAAGAAATTATGTAGCAGTGAAGTTTAGTGACTTAGTTTAGTAAGGTCACACAGCATTCAGTGCCAAAACTCCAAGCGGGGTCTGCTCGGCGGGTTCCCCATCCCTGGCTCCTCACCTTTGTAACAGTCGACATCTGAATGTGTGCATCTCTTCAAGGAACAGTGGGAGATAAAGCCGGAGCAAGAACAGACGTGTGTTTCATCACTGTTGGTGAGAGAAGGGTCCACAAAAGTGCATCCAACGTAGAGATGCTAATGGCTTATTAGGATCTCGCAATTCAGGCAATTTCTTACCACCTGGACGTTAATGGCTGCAGTTAGTTATCCACCATGGCCTGACCCTCGGAAAATCTTTCAGGTGCTGTCCTGCCCTACAGAAACCACTTTGCTGCCAAAGAGAAAAGGCCTTTCCTTGCCACTGAATTCATAGAGAGGGAAGCAATTCTTTCTAATAGGTCTGGAATCTGAACTTTCATAAAAGGCACCTTATCTCCCCAACTTTCTCATATGTCTTCATCTGTTCCATTGACTCTCTTTGATGGAATTTACCAGCAGGCACCGCAAAGTGCTTTTTAATACCTTAGTAAACAGTTGAGAGAAGAACCTCATTACAGATAAAGTGAGAAGTAAAGTTGGACAGCCCATTTATCTTACTCAACATGAAATAAGGGCTATTGTTCAATTAGGCTAAAATAAAATCTCTCATATTTCCTTCCTACTGTCTTGTTTGGGGACAGCGGTATGGGGGTGGGGGAAGTGAGTGGCAGGATGAGTGAGCTTCTGAAATATTGCCCAAGAATGTGACAACAGAAAAATATCCTCTTTTGAGGAGGGGTGATGGGCTTTGGATGGAGGGGAACGGGCCTTGGCAGCTGCTCCTACAGAAGTTGCTTTGCTTTAGTTTCGGCAGGCGCGGCCAATTAGGAAGCAGGGGCTTGAGATAGTTAGGGATCCATTGGGAGAGAGCCTGCCCAAGTCCTTCTTCAATGCTGGCCCTGGAACTTTAATTAGCATGCCTCAGAGAGGAAGAGGGGGGAGCGGGGCGGATGGCCAAGGATTATTGTTGGGGCTTTAAGAAGGAGGACTTGAGAGTCTATTTGATCCTAACCTGAAATGTAAGAAGACTGTACATCTGTTCTACTTTAGCCATTAACCATAGCAATTTTTTTTTTTTTTTTTTTTTTGCTGATTTTTAATGGGGATGCGGGGGGAAAAGTGTTGGGGTGGAGGGTGGTGTGCAGGCACCGGGAAGGGATGAGAGTTGGAGAGAATTAAAGCTTGGCTTGTTGGCTACAGCTTGCACATGACTTTCTCAGCTGCTGTGCTGATTAAGAGAATGCTTTCCTTATCTTTTCCCCCTCAGATTCATGTTTATTCTCAAGAACTGGAGGAAAAATCCTATTTTTGCTTTCAGACTGTTTATCTGGTGGAAGGCTAAGATCACTGCTGGGAGATACCACTCCCACAACCCCACAATCCCCACTCCTGACTTTTTCTACTTTGCTCGAATCAGATCAAATCTAGTCTGAGATATCTGTTACATTAAAAAAAAAAAAAAAAGGCAGCCAGAATGAAGGTCCAAGTTCTGTGTCATTCATTGGATGTTTCAGACTTTCCAGGTACAAATAGCCCCCTCCTGCCCTCAGCACTAATCTTGTTTTAATATGATATGCAGGGTCATAAATACCAGTATTCAATTAGCAGACATTTTGTCCTGTCCAAAATGTCCATGGAGGCATTTGGTCCATGCCAAAATGACTTTGATATTTGGTCCTGTCCAAAACCATCCGGCATGGACCAAATATGCTTATGGACATTTTGGATAGGACCAAATTTCAAAGACCTTTGGTATGGACCAAATGTATTATGGATCAAATGTCTTATGGACATTCGGAGAGGACCAAATGTCTGGCAAGGCTGGTATTCTACTCTATGTACTATGACTCCAGTGTTTTTGTTTTTTTTTTAAATTTAATTCGGAGAGGACCAAATGTCTGGCAAGGCTGGTATTCTACTCTATGTACTATGACTCCAGTGTTTTTGTTTTTTTTTTTTTAATTTATCTAGATAAAAATATTCAAACTGTTCACCTGTTTCTTCAAAATTTTCTTGTTAGCCTTAGAGAGTCATGCATGAATGTATTGCCAAATGGTGTTTTGATTCAGTTCCTGATTAGGTTCTTAAAATAAGAGGATTTCACTTCCTCAAGCCTTCCTCCCTTTCAAAGGATAACCAAGCACCCCTGGTTAGAAGAACAGCAGCCTCCCTGTCAGCTGGCCCACAGGACAGTGAAAACAAAAGCAACTGTCACCACATCAAAACCCAAGTCCAGGTCACCTCCCTGTCCCAGAAGCTCCAGAACCCTGTCCCAAAGCTGCCTCTCTCAGGTCTTCAGGAAAGAGAAAATGCTTCAGAAATCACTTGGGATACTTTACTCATCATGTATAATAGAGGAGGATGAAAAATATGGACTTGGTTTATAGAATGGTAAAGAAATAGTAAGCTGTTTTCAGGATAGATTAGAGTTTAATTTACCAGGAATGTGCTATGAAGTAACACTAAGAGGCAGCTGTGAAGTCCTTCAATGGAGTAATCAGCTTTTGAAGGGAAAATTCAACTACTCGGCTGTTTGTTGGGGTGGGTAGACCTGGTCAAGAACCAGACAAGACCCAGAGAGTGGAGTCAAGTGGCCAACACACAGTGTCTCTTGAAAGCTACTTTTAATTTTAGAAAATTTTACTACCTTGGGAAGGTGGGTAGAGTAGGAGCCATTATAACTGCAATTGTATGTATGGATCTCAGGCTTACCTACAAACTATAAGCTTCTTGAGAGTAGAAATCCTGTCTTTTTCATTTATTTAATAGGTGCACAAAATGTAATAAATGTGGCTGAACTGAAGTGAACTCACTGGATGCCTTGACATGTCCCACTGCTACAGACTATAGCAGATACAGCACTTTCTACTTTTCTAGCAAGTCCAGTAGGAAAACTTCATAAAGTGGAAAGCTGAAAATCACCCTGGAACAAGAAGCATATTTTCCCGTAAAGAGTCCTATCTATATAGAGGGGCACGTGGTCTGTGTTGCGGCAGCAAAAGTTACTCAGGCTTTTCCACACAGCATCAGATAACTTCAGATTCATAAGTTATTTGACCATCCTTCATAAGGAAGACCACCCAACTACAACTTCAGTTTCCATGCTCACCAACTCATCCTTAGATTGCCAGGGTGGTTTTCCAGACAACTTTCAACCAGGAAGGAGATGCCCCCATGAGGATTTTCTTTTTCAAGGGGAGAAAAGGTGAAGCTAAAATAATGTTTCACCAGCTCTTTATTCAAGAAGTTTAGAGCTCCTTTCAGGAAACAAAATGAAAATAAGTCACAGTTAATGGGCAACAGAAAACCGAGGAATTAAGCATATAACCGTGAGAGTTTCCTAAAACTAAGATGTGGATAAGAAAGCTCTAATACGCCCAAGTTCCTGTGTTGAATTAGACTTTGGGCCTCCTCATAGAAACTCAGGACGGTGGCATACAACCCAGGAAATGCCTACCTATTGTAGAACAAGTGATTTTACATGAGGCCCTTAAATTAACTTTAAGGGTATCAACTTCTAGATCCTCAATTTCCAACTGTACTCTTTCCTAAGATTGACCTGCCGAGTCTGTGGTCTGCTGCTTCTTCTTACCTCTCCTTTTAAATCCCTTTCTTTAAATAAGGTCAAACCTCTCACTCATCCTAAATCTTATAAGAGTGCATTGCCTCAGGGCACCAAACAAGGGGACCATTCCAGGATGCCTTGTTCTTACGGGGAATCCTATGAGGGCCAGCAAGAAATATTGAAGGGAGCAGTCCCTTATTTCACCTAAGAGACAAACTCCTGAATGAGACAAACTCAGAGCAAGGTTCCATCCATTCTTTTTTTTTTTTTTTTTTTTTTTTTTTTTTTTTGGCGGTACGCGGGCCTCTCACTGTTGTGGCCTCTCCCATTGCGGAGCACAGGCTCCGGAC
>NC_041217.1:107887182-107892074 GCF_002837175.3 Physeter macrocephalus
GCCACCAGGGAAGCCCTATCCATCCATCTTTTAGTTAGAATTCAAAAGTGAGATGGTTGTCACAGGAGTGAGCACTAACATGCTTATTTGAATTGAAAAGTGAAGTGAGACCTTTTCTGACTGAAAGTGATTCTGATTGGGATGATTGATTTGACAGTAAGAACTGAGTTTGCCAAGTTATGTGGTAGATATTGTCTACACATTGAATCATATAAGTGTGCAGCTTCAAGATTTTGACCAAAAAAATATATATTCAGAGCCCACAGGCATCACAGAATATGTTGGAAGTTAAACATATGATGAAAATGTTTTGATATCAGCTCATACATGTTTTTCAAACAATTGTAAGGGAATATGCAAGAAAATTTGAAGGCAAATGCTCTGGGGATTCAGTGGGGAATAGGCTAGGCTGGAGCCATCTGAGGAGGTGTGTTAAAGTGGAACTGGGCTGGCTGTTAGAGTATGCTAGGATGGCTCAACGTCAAAAGCAGGGAAAGGATATCCGGTCATTTGTTCATTGTTGAGAGCATGTGCAAGGACTTCAAAGTTGTACTAAATGTGTCCAGGGGTGGGATGGTAATATGACCAGCCTCCACTTTAGGACAGGAACCAATGGAATGGCAGGGACAACAACTTTGGTCACCTGTCTCAGCCTGAAAATATTTAATATTCTTCTTGCTGGGAAGCAGAAGGAGAGTAGACCAGATAGGTGAAAGGGCAATAAGGCAGTTTGGAAAAGGCTTTGAAAACCTCATGAAGGAATCTGGATTTTAAGCCACATGAACAAAGAAGGATTTAATCAATGTTCATCTCTCCACTTTTCTGAGCAGGGTATGTTGCTCTTCTGAATTCCCATAAAATTATTTCCATTCTCCTATTATATGATGTCTCCCTTGTCATGGCAATGGTTTGTTTACACATTGGTCTCCTCCAGGATTAGTCTGTGAACTCTGAATAACATGGATTGTATCTTATGTATCTTGGTAACCCCAGTGCCTAGCGCATCTTCCCTCAAGTGACAGGATCTTAGTAAACTGTTTTTTAAATAAATGAAATAATGAACAAAAGAAATCCAAAAGGAAAGTGAAGAGGGATGAGATAGGAGAAGAGGACAAATACTGCTATGTAGTCCTATGTACTAGGGACTGTGCTCAATCTCCTAAATCCCACAGCCGGAAGGAAACACCTTCTCCTCTGAGCAGCTATTGTGCTCTGTCCACAGCTTTGCACTTCTGATTTGATGCATGATCACTTATTTGTCCCTTATTACCACTGTGTTGCTGTATATATAAAGTCTAACGTATGTAATTCACACATAGATGACATGAAGTAGTTAAAAAGCACTTTAAGGAAACAACTAAGTTTAAAAACTGTTTTTCTTTTAACGATTGGGTCACTGCAGATGACAAAGAACATCTGAAAGCACAGTCCTAGAACTAATAATTTGTTTCTTTTATTTAGTACTTAAATTATTTCCATGCTAAGAGTCCATACTATCTATGAAATCCTTCATGATGGACACTACTTGTTGCATACCCAGTACCCTCTCCTTGCTTCCTTGCTATGAGAACCCTGCTTTTCTTTTCAGGTATCTACTCTTCCCCTGTATTACTTAGCAGATTGCATCCTCAGTTTCTAGAAATATCCTACTGGATCCTAAGCTAATTACGATAATCCCATTCCACTCGCTGGTGCTTGGGTTATAAGTGACCGGAGAAAGTTGAAACAGAAGTGTCCTTGTAAAATGGGACTTACTGCAGAAATGACGGAATCTCTTTAATCTAAATACAATTTTAAGGGAAGGGAGAAGATCTTCTTTAGGGCACTGACCAGACATTAGGTAAAAGCAGAGATTTTTTTTTTTTTTAAGCCAGTGAGGTCAGCAAGGATCTTAATTAATTTCTCACGCTTTGCTTAGACAAGATAATGCACTTAGTACTGCTTGGTTGGTCTCAAATGCTTGGCTGACTCTCAAAGAGCATTTGATTTGGGGAAAGGATAGAACAGGGTGTTCCCAGCCAGCCTTATCAGGACTAGACAGTACTTAGAACTGCAGCCTCAATTGTGTGTGTGCCCTTTTGTGAAACCTTTAAAAGGCTGGATCTGCTTACAGAGCCATTAACTACAGGGTCCCAAAAGTCACCTTTCAGAGATGGCTGCTAACCCTCTCCTAAGTGTACACCAGTCATTAAGCAAGACCCTTTCATTCTTAACCATTTCCACCCTATAACATACTTAACAGATGTAGGGAGCGTTACCAAAACTGCGTGGAAATTAAACGTTCTGTTAATTTTGCTAACATATTGTTAACCTTGAAATGGGATGGTCACAGGAGGCAACTTAAAGGAAGTGAGAATTTTCATCCATTCATTCTCTCATGAACTCAGTTTTTTTCAACCAGGGTTCCTCATTTGAACCACAGCACACAAAAAGTGCTTTGAGTGACTGTTTTCTCAAATACTTTCTCATTCCAAGAATGGTACATAGCTAGTGCCATTCTTGATGCATGGGAGAGAAATTAATTCATAGAGTGGATAGTGGGCCATTAGGATCTAATCCTCTTATGGAGCTGCAGTTCATTTACTCAGTATATTTATTGTGTGCCTACTATGTGCCAAGTATCACTCTTATAGGTGTCGGTTATACAGAAGTGAACAAAGCAAAGTCCCTGCCCTCATGGAGCTTCCACTCTAGTGGAGGATTCAGATTCAGGATAGATGTAGATATAGGTACAGATATAGATATAGATACATAATGTATATGCTATATAACTGGGTCTTGACAAAAAGATGGACTCTGAATAGTAGAAGGGAAGGGGAGGTCATTTTACATGGCCAGGGGAAGCCAGGCCATTTCAAAATGAGTTCAGCGATCTCTTCCTCCAGTAGAAAAGGCTAAAAAGGCAGGCTGTCCCCAACTCTGACCGCTGAACCTCATAATTCTTAAGGCTTCTTGTCCTCAGGACTATGGTCAGACTGCACTTTTAAGGGGGCAGATGGTCCTGGAGTCTGGTGTCACTTAGGATCAATCCCTGCATAACTAAGATATATCCCTTTCTTTTTTTTTTTGCTATATCACTAATAATAGCTTGGTTTCTTAATTTAAGTTTCTCCAAAAGCATAGCCCAAATCAAACATTTATAGAGAATGTAGTTATTTGGGAAGTGACTCTAAATAATTCCCTGAGGGGACAGGGAGTGTGCACTGGGAGAAGGAAACAGTCAATGAAGTGTGCATTGTTGAAGTCACTGCTTTAGGCAACAGGGGATCAACTCCACAGGGACCACCGAAGCCTACAGAACGGCTTCCAGAACTGTCCATCCATCAGATAGGAGGTTAGGGCATCTGTCCAATGGCTTGCATTCCCCTTTAGTTTAGAGTTGTCCCTGGGGGATTAAACTACTCCTTCTTCCAGGAGAAACTGTGTGTGGGCTGAGTGGGCTCCTGTGGTTTTAGAGAAAGCGTTGAGATGGAAGAACAGAGAAAGGCAGGGGTACACCTGAGGTGAGACTGTACATCACAGGGGCAGCTGTGGCTTAGAGGAGGTAATGCTATGGAGACACATTTCTATCACTTGCAACCCTGAGTTCTGACTAACCTAATAGTTTAGGATGAGTCAAGGGGCTTGGGCTCCACAGTTTTAGTCTTGGCACTGTGTGATCTTGGGCAGGACCCTTCAGATCTCCTCCTCTGATAGATGAGAGAGGTGGACCACACAAGTTCTGAGGAGTCCCCTAGTGAATATTCTATGACTTGACCCCAACTTTCTATTTACCATGATAATACTGAGTATGAGTTTCAGCATCAGCCACGTTGCTATCCACTCCCTCCCCTTTTTAAACAGCTCCTCGAAGGCCACACAGATGGTAAGGGTGGCCAATCCTTTCTGCCCCTATTCTTCTATTTCTAGCTGGGGACTTAATATGGCAGGTGGTATTTTCCAAAGATAGCTGTAAAAGATCTCTCACTCCACTTGCTCTTCTTATAATGTGACTCTGACACTCCTCTCACTCCTCTCATCAAGAGTTGGAGACTTTGCTCCCTCCTTCCCTCTGAATCTGGGTGGGTTTATGACATTGGAAAAAATGATGTTACTTGACTTCTGAGGCTAAGTCATAAAAGGTGATGCAGCAAGTAGGGACTCTGACAGATATCTGCACACCCATGTTCATATCAGCATTCTTCAAAATAGCCAGGAGGTGGGAACAACCCAAGTGTCCATCAACTAAGGAATGGATAAACAAAATGTGGTACATTTACACTTATATGATGGAATATTATTCAGCCTTAAAAAGGAAGAACTTAGGGGCTTCCCTGGTGGCGCAGTGGTTGAGAGTCCGCCTGCTGATGCAGGGGACATGGGTTCGTGCCCCGGTCCGGGAGGATCCCACATGCCATGGAGCGGCTGGGCCTGTGGGCCATGGCCGCTGAGTCTGCGCATCTGGAGCCTGTGCTCCGCAACGGGAGAGGCCGCGACGGTGAAAGGCCCACGTACCACAAAAAAAAAAAAAAAAAAAAGAAGGACTTACATGAAACACCTAGAATACTCAGATTCATAGGATAGGTTGTCAGGGGCTGCAGGGAGGAGAAAATGGGGAATTCTTTAATGAGTGTAGAGTTTTAGTTATGCAAGATGAAGATGTTCTGGAGATTGTACAGCAATGTGAATATATTTAACACTACCAAACTGTACACTCAAAAATGGTTAAGATGGGGCTTCCCTGGTGGCGCAATGGTTGAGAATCTGCCTTCTAATGCAGGGGACATGGGTTCGAGCCCTGGTCTGGGAGGATCCCACATGCCACAGAGCAACTAGGCCCGTGAGCCACAACTACTGAGCCTGCGCGTCTGGAGCCTGTGCTCCACAACGGGAGAGGCCGCAACAGTGAGAGG
>NC_041217.1:107892539-107894025 GCF_002837175.3 Physeter macrocephalus
CCTGCGCGTCCGGAGCCTGTGCTCCGCAACGGGAGAGGCCACAGCAGTGAGAGGCCCACGTACCACAAAAAAAAATAAATAAATAAAAAAAAATAAAAAAGATGGTTAAGATGAAAGATTTTAATTTTTTTTACTATAATTGAAAAGATGATACAGCTTCTGCCTTGCTTGCTGGAAAACTTGTACTAGAGTCCTGAGCCACCATGGAAGTGGTCCAACTACCCTGAGGCCACCAAGCTGTGAGGAAGCCCAAACTTGTATATGTAGAAGTACCACATGAACAAACCAGACACTACATGAACAAAGAAAGTTACCTGGCCAGCCTCAGCTACTCTAGCCAGCCACCATCTGACTACAGTCTCATGAGAGATGCTGAATCAGATCTGCCGAGCCAGGCTCTCTCCAAATTCCTGACCCACACAGCCCGCTGCTGCCATCTTGAATTGAGGTGTGGAGCATGGCTTCTGCACATGGCCTACCCAGCTGAGGTGTCGGCGCAGCCATTTTGCACCAGGAACTCTGGTCTGAAGTGTGAAGTGCAAGCCCTCTGCACACGGCCTTCTATGAGCAAGTGAAACTAGACTAAGCACAGAGGAAACAAAGGTACTATGCTAAGTGCTTGATGTGTATTACCTCAGAAAATCCATCCACAGGACATCTATATGAGAAATGAGATTGGTTCAAGATGGCAGAATTAGAAGAAGGACGTGCGCTCAATCCCTCTTGCAAGAGCACCAGAAACACAACTAACTTCTGAACAATCATCAACCGGAAGACACTGGAACTCACCAAAAAAGATACCCCACATCCAAGACAAAGGAGAAGCCACAGTGAGATGGTATGAGGGGCACAATCACAGTAAAATCAAATCCCATAACTGCTGGGTGGGTGACTCACAAACTGGAGAACACTTATACCACAGAAGTCCACCCACTGGAGTGAAGTCCACGTCAGGCATCCCAACCTGGGGGTCCAGCAACGGGAGGAGGAATTCCTAGAGAATCAGACTTTGAAGGCTAGTGGGATTTGATTTCAGGACTTCGACAGGACTGGGAGAAACAGAGACTCTACTCTTGGAGGGCACACACAAAGTAGTGTGCGCATCGGGACCCAGGGGAAGGAGCAGTGACCCCAGGGTAGACTGAACCAGACCTACCTGCTAGTGTTGGAGCTAGTGTTGGAGGGTCTCCTGCAGAGGCGGGGGTGGGGGTAGTTGTGGCTCACTGTGAGGACAGGACACTGGCAGTGGAAGTTCTGGGATGTACTCCTTGGTGTGAGCCCTCCGGGAGTCTGCCATTAGCCCCACCAAAGAGCCGGGTAGGCTCCAGTGTTGTGTCGCCTCAGGCCAAACAACCAACATGGAGGGAACCCAGCCCCACCCATCAGCAGACAAGTGGATTAAAGTTTTACTGAGCTCTGCCCACCAGAGCAACACCCAGCTCTACCTACCACCAGTCCCTCCCATCAGGAAACTTGCACAAGCCTC
>NC_041217.1:107894930-107950357 GCF_002837175.3 Physeter macrocephalus
CAAAAATTAAAGACAAAGAAAAATTATTGAAAGCAGCAAGGGAAAAATGACAAATAACATACAAGGGAACTCCCATAAGATTAACAGCTGATTTCTCAGCAGAAACTCTACAAGCCAGAAGGGAGTGGCATGAATACTTAAAGTGATGAAAGGGAAGAAATTACAACCAAGATTACTCTACCTGGCAAGGAAGGATCTCATTCAGATTCGATGGAAAAATCAAAAGCTTTACAGACAAGCAAAAGCTAAGAGAATTCAGCACCACCAAACCAGCTCTAAAACAAATGCTAAAGGAACTTCTCTAAGTGGGAAACACAGAGAAGAAAAGGACCTACAAAAACAAACCCATAACAATTAAGAAAATGGTAATAAGAACATACATATTGATAATTACCTTAAACACGAATGGATTAAATGCTCCAACCAAAAGACACAGGGTCACTGAATGGTTACAAAAACAAGACCCATATATATGCTGTCTACAAATTCCTGACCCAAAGGAACTTTGAAAGAAAATAAAATAATTGCTCTTTTAAGCGACTGAATTTTGGCATAATTTGTTCCACAGCAAGAGCTAACTAGACTTCTTGCCTCAGTCTCTCAATCTGACCACAGGCAGAAAGGGATAAAGTAGCTCTAGCCCATTACTGTGCAATGGCTGATGGCATGGCCATGCAGAGTCAAAGCCCCTGTGAGTGAGGAGTGCCCTGTGTTCATCACTGTAGTAGTTATAGCCCCATCCCCCAGCACAGTGCTTAGTATATTTCATCTCACAAATATTTACAAAGTACCCACTCTATGCTAGGGACTGTGCTAGAGCTAAATGTCTAAGGTATGCTTAGACATCATTGCTCTTGCTCTTAAGAAATGCAAGAAGAGACAAACATTAGACAAATAAATTGTGGTAAGTTCGATGAAGGAAAATACCAGGTACATTTACGGAGAATTGAACAAAGGGACATAATTTAGATTGGAGGAGAGTCAGGGCAGGGATCTCTGAGAAAGCGACATGTAAGTTGAGACTGGAAGGATGAGAAGGCATTAGCCTTCCACTGGAAGAACACAGGGAAGAGCAATTCAGGCACAGGAGATAGCATCTGTGGAGGCCTTGAAGCCCCAAAGAACTTGCTAAGAATAATATACTCACACACTGTTTGCCTGCCTCGTTTTGCTCAGTGCTGTAGGTGTGGTCCACTGGTCTCTCGACCTGTTTGAACTAGTGCCACCCCGCCAGGCTCTCCTCCTGCTGCCTGGCAGAAAGCCCAACTGTGCAAACACATCACAGCCCCTGCTTACATGCCTGCTAGCATCCCATTGGACAAAGCAGGTCACATGGTCAAGCCCAACTCAGTAAGAGTAGAGGAATACACTCCTCCCAAGGAGATGAGGGGAAGGGGTACACACACTTTTAGGAACAATCCTTTATGTCGGTCAAATGCCCTGTATCCTCAACTATTATGACTATTGCCTGGGCTCCCTCCTTTTATCTATGCTAGCACCATTGTAGATGGTACTGACACCAGCTAAACTGTTCTCTCTGACACTTTCAGCTCTGATATGCCCCCTCGCCTGGTCCCTCCAACCTTCCACATCCATCAACCATCCCAACCCAATGCCTTGTTTGATTCTCCGTCCTCATCAGTCTGCCCCATTCCACAGCACTTAACTGCCTGTGCCAGCTGTATCCGGCTATGACAAGGAAATCTGATGAAAATGTAGGGTGCTGGCAAAAAACATTTCATGGAGATAAATTAAAATTGCCTAGGCTGATTAAAGCGCTGAAGAAGAATTGAATTGGAACGGGATAATAAAACTCACTTATCTTATAGAGATGCCATGAAAATTAGCTAGTCAGTATTCATGGTTTGAACACAAAAGAAAAATTAGCTAGTCAGTATTCATGGTTTGAACACAAAAGAAAAATTGTTATTGATTTACATATAATGTGTCCATTGTGTCTTCCAAAAGCCTCCTCAACTAATATATAACAGGGGATGGCAAAATCAAACGTTAACTTTAGGATTCCTCCATCTTGGCTTTACTTTATATATATATTTTTGCCAGTCAAAGAATAACATCCGTGGTAGCAAAGATAGCAACACCTCTCCCGGCAACAGGAAGGAAAGAAGCAGAAAGAGCTGGCTTTGGACCGAGACATTTTAAAGCATTGCAGGGTAGATCATAAAACACCATTGCATTCATAAAGTATGGTTCATTAGATTTTTGATGGAACGCTTCAAAGGGCGTCTGTTTTCCCTTCTCTTCTCCCCCGCCCCCCGCCCCCAAGCCCATCACCATTAGAGACCGTTTCAGGGTAAATTATGGCCTGTTCTCCAGCTGATTATTCCGGGCCTATTTGGCATGGCAGCCTTCTTCCTCCTGCCAACCGGCGTTCCTCCATCTCTCCGCTTCTTAAGCCCTGACCTCTGAGAGCACAGGGGCAGAAACCGAGAGGAAGGACTCAAGCCGATGCATTGTGCCTCTCGGGCGGTGGTGCTGGTAGGAGATTTGCGGGGAAGGAGAGCGGAGTTCCGGCCCCCTTAGCGGAGGCGGGTCAGGGTGCAAGGGCCTGCAGCTGCCGCTCAGCACCATGTCACGTTTAGGGACAAAACCTCCTTGCCCGCAAGCCTGCCTTTGCAATGTTACTGAGAAGAGCTTTCCAGTGGGTTTGGAGTTTTTTTCAGAGTTAAACGATATCATGCTGTAATAATAATGGTCATAATCATAAGAGGATACGTTCAGTGAGTGCGTGCTAGGCACTGTGCAGAGTTCTTCGGTGACTGTTCTCATTTAACTTCCACAAAGACCCTAGAGGTGGGAACTGTTACAGTGCGTATTTTACAGAGCAGTAACGAACTTGCCCAGGGTCACGGCGCAGAGCGGCAGCAGCCACTGTGGAGAGAAGAGCGACGTGTTCTCCGTCACCTGTTGGGGCTGCCGCACCGACCCCTCCTCCCCTGGGGCACAGAAGCTCGTGTGCTTGTCCTGATCACCCTCTTTCCTACCTCTGTGGAGGGATTCACCAGGGCTCCCTGCCAGTCACTCCCCAGCTGCTTGCTTGTGCAGTTTCCCGGCGCCTATCATGGCAGCTGCCTACACAGCAGAGCTACGCTCAGCCTCTCTCCAGCCCTCGGACAGCAAATAAAGGGCCCCTGAAGTAACACAGCACACTGGTTAGTCACACTGATTTTGGATCCACACTGTCTGGGCTCTGTGCTTGCTCCTATTGCTTATGTCCTCTGTGACCTTGGGAAGTCACTCAGCTTCTCTGTGCCTCAGTTTCTTGAGGCGAATAGTCATGCCTACTGTCTAAAGCCGCTGTGGAGGTCAAATGAGAAAATGCATTTGGAGCAGCGTTAACCACTTGTTAAATGCTCAATAAATACTAGCTATTATCAGCTGCATAGCACAGGGAGATCAGCTCGGTGCTTTGTGACCACCTAGAGGGGTGATATAAGGAGGGTGGGAGGGAGACGCAAGAGGGAGGGGATATGGGGATATACGTATGCATATAGCTGATTCACTTTGTTATACAGCAGAAACGAACACAACATTGTAAAGCCATTATACTCCAATAAAGATGTTATAAAAAAATACTAGCTATTATTATTTCCTACTGCATACGTGCCACTGTCCTGGGACTAAAGGGGCGTGAAAAAGCCCGGGATCAAAGAAATTTGGGGGTCTCCAGCAACCCTTTACTATTCTGGGATGCTCTAACCATCAATACTATTTCATGCACGTATATTTAGGCTAAAGAGATTTTGGCGCGTTAACTTGGGACCCTCATCACCATTTACAACATATAATGTGTTCTGAGTTTCAAAGACCTTTTGGAAAACCCAGTTACTGAGGTGAGCTGAGTAGTCTGGGGACAGAATAGGAGAGGCCCTCATTTCTTCCACTCATCATGAGACTAGCAAGGGTCCCTACTTACCCTGAGAGAGGGGCTTTCTCAGCCCGTTGGAAGTACCAAAATGGCAGGTACCACATGAAGTTAAGGAACAGGAAGAAAGGGAAAGCATTCACTGGGCAGGAACCACCAAGCTGTGCTTGATTAGTTTGTCCAGCTGCATTTGAGAAGTTGCATTCTATCTTGGTAAAACAAAGGATAAGCCTCTGTTCCTATTCATTTAAAATATTGGTTAGGCTAAGTGGTGTCACAGTTCATTGGGGGAACACTCAGGCTGGAAATTGAGAGCAAGGCTTTTGGAATTAGGGAGCCCCGGGTGAAAGACCAGGCTCTGCCACTCTATCAGTTGTGTGATTTAAGAGCTTTCATTTCTCCTTCTGTAAAATGGGATAAGAGTGGTACCTACCTCACAGGTTGTTAGAATGAGACATGGGTGTAAATTACTTTCAGCACAGTGCCTGGCATGCAGGAAGTTCTTAAATCATGACAGCTATTATTATATCATTTTTTGGTAAAGTTGCAAGGTCTCTGCTGATAGGACTTTTGGGAGAGAGGAAGCTGGGAAAGGGATGGGGAAGACCAGCAAAGCAATCTACCTGCCCATGACCCTGGTTTATGTGATCAGTGATGTGAAGCTACCTCAATGAAGCAAGTGACTGCAAATGGGGTCTTTCCACTGCAGCCAGGTGGGTTTCTAAGGTAAACACATGGGGACTTCCCTGGTGGTCCAGTGGTTAAGACTCCGTGCTTCTAATGCAGGGGTCATGGGTTCAATCCCTGGTCAGGGGACTAAGATCCCACATGCCGTGTGGTGCTGCCAAACAAACAAACAAACAAAATATTTAGTAAGGTAGACACATGGCTGCTAAGAGCTGAACAAGTTTCTGGGTATTTGTCCATTACCAAACTAAGGGAAATTTTTTTTGCTTTTTTGCATTGAAATGTATGCACCATCGGTGGATATATATTCTCTATTTTAGGGAATTACAGATATGACCCATCGTTCCTCCAACTCTGAAGTAGTGAGCAGACAACTGAGCTACGTGTTCAGCAAACTCTGAAGTATAGCATTGTCACAGCAGTAAAGGGGTCACTGTTCTAACAAAACAATACACCAAGTTAACCCAACCCATTTAGTAATTTGCATGCCAGTTTTGCTATCTGGCAGTGAAGCAGCTATGATAAGCTGCTTATACAAATGACCATACTTTTCCTGAGTTCCCATTGACCAAAAATATTTTTAATTGTTCGCTTTGCTAGTTGTTTAGTATCTCTCTGTTCAGTATCACTGTTGACACATTTCCCCATGTTAAGTCATGCCTTCTCCTGCTGTTCTTCCTTTCCCTACCTGGGGGCGTGGGGCAGGGTGGTGGCATTCCTCGCCCTCCAGCCCCCATGGGCCCTTAAGTCTCAGCAGCCCTCTTAGGTCAGCTGTCTGGGAGTTGAAGGGCTAGAGTTTGCAGAAATTGGGCTTAAAATTAGCCACAGTGGGCACTGTGTGGGAGTTAAAGGAAAAGTAGGAATGGGCTGAGAAAGAAGGCCTAGGGCACTGGTTTCCTGTTTCTGACAGTCTTGGGAGTAAAGGAAAGGATTAGTGTTAGAGCAGAGGGAGAGAAAAAGGGGATACAGCTTAGGGAGTTTACTGTCTCTAGAGACTCCAGGACCTTAAAATGAGCATAGCAGGTTCAAAACTTTACCTAAGCTTTGGTTTTCCCATCTGCAGAGTGAAGACAACCATCTCCACCTCACAGCGTTGTTACAAGAGTGAAATTAGAGAATGTGTGTAAAATGCTCGATACAGTGACTGTTATTGTAAATGCTAATGAATGACACTTTTTTTTTTTTTTATTGGTGTGCTCTTGTCCTGCCAAACAGGGTATATAAGCTCTTCAGAGGAAACCAAGACTCTGCTAGAAAGAACAATAAAATTGTATATATTTGTTACCTTGATAAGAGACACATTTGTAGAGTATACTCCTTTATGGCTGGATTTTGGAATAAGCTCTTCCAATCCATGGGCTCTTTCCCCTATTCCTGGCAAAATGATACTCTAAACATTTTCACTTGTTCATCAAATTACTCATTAGTAATGGCCTACTTAACTGAAAAGAGTCAGTAAAATGGTATTGTATTTCAGCTTAATTTAATAGCTTGCAGTAATATTTTGAGGACTGTCATTATTCTCTTTTGTTACTGCAGATGAGTCAGCTTTAAAGTGAAAGACAACAAGGTAGTTTTACTCTCTCTGCTTTATTTAAACATGCGCATCAGAATCACCTGAAGAGTTTGTTGAAGCACAAGATGGCTGGGTCCCACCCGCAGAGATTCTGGGGGTTGCACTTTGAGAACTTCTTATGTAAGCCAAGGCTGATTTCTCTGCACTTTCAGCTGTGATGGTAGCAGGGCTGAAAGATCCCCACTTGGCTTGATAAACTTTGTAGATTTTTTTTTTAGTTGCTTAAGCAGTGATTTACAGCTACTTTATGTTAGGAATATTTTTTTTTTTTCTGCCCCAAGAAAAGTTACACAGAAGGAGTATAGGAAATAATGGGACATTGACCATATTTTGGGGGCACATATAAAAAAATTGGTGTCTGTTACACACGGATTAAGAGCTTGGGCTTTGGAGTTGGGAAGACAAGGAATCAGACTAGGCTCTGCCACTTTCTGGCTCGGTGGCTCTCTAAACTGTTTTTGCATCTGTGAAATGGGGTAAAAAAATACCTATGTTCCTGCCAGGTTTAAAAAAGGAAATGCACATAAACTGCTTAATAAATGTTAGCAATTTTTTCCAAAGGGATGTAAAATCTCAATAATGCTTAAGACTGAGTGCCACTGTTTATATTTGTTCATTAGAACCCTTCAGAGAGTCTGAGCATAAGTGGATCCTTTCCCTCTGAGGTCTAGGTCAGTTAGGTCTGTCAGTCCAGGTAGAGGGATTTCTAAAGGAATCTCTCACAAGTTTTCATTGTCTTTTCTAGAAAATTCAGACTGAAGAGTTTTGTCCTCTACAATTAAACAAACAACAAACTCATTGTCTACCTGCCAATAGATTCTGTCATTCAAGTTAGCTAATAATTTGGGGTTTGTCATTAGGTATTATGAAAACACAAGCAACTTTGCCTTGTTTAGACCATCTTAGGATGCAAGAGCTTGAAGGACTTTGGAGATCAGTTGGTTTAATCCTTTCATTTTACAGATGAGAAATCTGTGGGCTTTCGAGGTTAAGTGAATAATTTGCCTGAGGACATAACCACAAATTTAATTTCTACTGGACTTGCTATCTAAACGCTCTCAGAAAGAATGGCTTATGATGAACTATTCTAAAACCCCAATTGTTTTGGTCTCCTGCAACATGTAATTGGTTTATATCTAAACACCCTACTGCAAGGTAAATTTAGTTTCCAAGGGTTACATTATGAAACAAATTTCTCTTGAGGCACTCATCAGAAAGTTCCATGGAATAAAATTAGACATTTTATAAGTGCATGATTGAAACTGTTTCATAACCACAACATGCAATTGGTAGCAAATGCTTTGAAAACTTTCAGGTCAGAATGATCACGGAGTTTCAATGTTTCATTTCTCCAGATATAAGCATACACTGGACTGTTTTCTGGGGAAAATCTTGACCCTTTCTACAAGTGCTCCTTTTTGAGGAGATAGAGTCACTGTCTCTACAGATTTCAACTGGTTAATTTTTGGTAAAAATAATTTCAACTCATTTTTTATGTGATTGGTTAAAGTATAGGGATTTGTACTCCACATTCTCATCAGAGAACTTAACTTCTAACCTTCAGCTGCCAACCTGTTATGAAAAGCTTGATAATGAGAACTATATATGGAACTTTGCCTGAAGGGTATGTAGTTCATTCATTACTATAGAAATACCGATAGTGATGATGATGATGATGATGGTGGTGGTGGTGACAATAATAATAATGATAGAAACTAGATGTGCATTTTCTGATCTTGCTGTCCAAAGGGGGCAATGTTTCTAAGGGCAAACACACATAACAGCACCAAGTCTGAATCATTAAAGATCGTTTATAGAAATCAGAATGCTGTTAGCAGCTACGAGGGTTGCTGAAACTCAGCTTTAGGTATGCTAAGAGTTAGGCGACACAAAGTCCCTGTCCTTGAGCTCAGCTAGGTTAGCAAGTAATTGCAATTCAAGGCAATAAATGCCACAGTTGAGTTACACTTATATATGTGAATAATTAATTCTGCCTGAGGGAATCCAGAATATCTTCGTAGCAGAGGGAGCTTTTGAACTTACTCTTAATAAGTGAGGGTCTTCAGGTAGAGCTGAGTAAACTATATACCAAAGGTAAACAAGTATCAAAGCATATGGTTGCTGGGGTTACCTATTATACCTTGTTTCATACGACTTCACTAGAACATGGGACTAGGCAGAAACATGTACCCTCAACCCTAGGGCATCAGGCTTTCAGAAGAGTTGCTGAGAGTTGTAGCCCATCTTCTTTCACCTCATAATTATTCATTTAATTTGTTTTGTTCTTACAAACTAAAGCTTCCTGTATAGCCTTCCTTCCTTACATCCCCTCTTTTAAGTTCTCTTACTACTCACTTTTTATTGGCTGAGTAGTTCTGAGTTATAATCAACAAACTAGATGCTAATTTCAATGTATCTGGTTCATCCAAATTTGAAAATGGGTGGGTCTCTGGGGAGCTGTCTGCTATGATTACTGGAGATGTTACCTCTGAGACATCTATCTTTTGGAAATACTGCTGAGCAACTTTTAGAATTCAGATACTTCTCTAAATAAATTTACTTCATTATCAATGAATCAATTGTGTGTTCCCTCATCCTGGAGATGCTATTGAGAATTAACTGGTTATCATTACCTTTATTGAGCTGAGCCCTCTGTGTCAGGTTCTCACAGGTGGAAGGCAAGCCATCCAAAGCACAAAGATCAGCTGTAGGTCAAAGGTGGGGTTTCAGTCAGAAGGGGAAGTTTGGCATGGCTGACATGTCCAGCTCACCATTTTAGAATATGATTACCATTTTAGAATAATATGATTACCACTTTGATACACTGCCATAAAAGCATAGCAGTTGAAATGTTCCATTAGCTACCTGTCTGGGAGTTTTATCTGGTTAGGTTACTTGTGTGGAAAAAATGAGACACCCTTTAAAAACTAGATTTTGTAGGTAGGATGTACAAGGCAATGTCCATTTATTGTGACACCTTTCAAGGAAGATTCTATTTGGCAATGGCAGTGATATTTACTCCACTGAGGTAGATAATAGCAACTGCTCTAACATACTTAGGTCGAAATTCTATTATTATCTACTAGGTGCCAGGCACTTTTCCCATAATATGATTCTTTCAACCCTACAAGGTAGGTTTATATTATTCTCATTTCTGCAGATGGGCAAACAGGCTCAAAGAGGTTGACTGACACAAAAGCAGGCAACCAAGTGGGAGAGCCAATGTTCTGCCTACCTTCCAAAGTTTCTACTTTCCCTATTATGTCCATGCTCCCTAAATGCAACAATAAGCCTGCATCAAAATTATCACAAGATTCCAGTCTGTTTAGGATTGTTCTCCTACCATTTCGGCAAAAGTCAGAATCTAAGTCAGTGCTTCCAGGAGACTGAATAAAAGCAAGGGAAAAGCCAGTATTACAAACATTCCCAAAGTATCACAAAATACATAATAGAAGGTAGAACAGTAAATGATGTCATGTCAGAATAATTAAAGACTGATCTTGGTTTTAATTTTGCAGGGTCTTTTTATCTTCCTTTTACCCTTTATTTTTAAACTGAAGGTTCTAAGAACATTCAGTTGGAAGTCCTCCAAAAAGAAACAGTATACTTTCTTATACTGCCGATAAAGTGTAAGCCGATAAGTTTTCTAAGGGGCAAAGTGGCAGCGACAAAAGCTTTTATAAACTGGCATACTCTACACTAGCAATTCTACTTCCAAATATTCACCTTAAGGAAATATTAAGAACACATAAAAGATTTAACAACACAATGTTCTTTAAAGCAGTTTATTAGCGAAAAATTGGAAACAATCTGAAAACAGTAGTTTAATAAAATGTGGCACATAAGATGAAATACCATGCAGCCATTAAAAAAAGATATAAACATATTTGACATGGCAGGATAGTCATGGTATTGTCAAGTGAAAAAGTTACAAAACAGTATGTACAACTTGATCCCATTTAAAAAAAATCTATAAAAGCACAGACAAATCTGGAAGTCTATGCACCTAAGTAACAGTAGCTCTCCCTGGATGGTGGAATTATAGATGGTTTTTATCTTTACACTATATATTCTTTTTTTTCCTTTTTTACCAATGCATCTATGACTTGTAGTATTTAAAAAAAGCATTAACAATTCTTAAAAAGTCTCCTTTGAAGTAGGGAGAGCGGAGTTAGGAACCTGAGCACCTGGGTGTACACGTTAGTCTGATATAACTTTAATGGTTTGTCAGGGTGCTTTGATGTCAAATTGTGACTGTGCTGAGTGGAAATGTGGGTGGTGGTAGTGCTTACCCTTCTTCAGACTAAGGGATCCATCCCTAGAAACGCTCCACAGCAACCAAGTACTGGCATTCCAAGCAATATTTCCCTTTCTTACACTAAGCATACCTTATACCTTCACACCCACTTGTAATACAGCCCAGCAAGGTTCCTCTACACTCGAGAGCAGTGTTGTTGGTATACAGAAGGCAGGGAGAATTTTCAAGCGATGTCAGATAGCACATCTGAAGGTAAAAGGCACGATTTTTTTATTCTACTGAAGTGGGTCTCAAACTTGAGGGTGTAACAATCACCTAAATGGCTTGTAAAAACAGAATGCTGGGCCCTACCCCCAGCGTTTGATTCAGTAGAGCTTCAATAAGACTTAAGAATTTTTTCTTTCTTTGACAAATACTGAGTACATACTATATGCTAGGTCTCCTGCTAAGAGTTGGGAATTTAACTGTGATCAAAAGAATTAATAGTCTCAATCTCAGGGAGCCTACACTCTAGAGTGACAGATATATACTAAACAAATAAATTATTAAAAGTAACTATAAAATTACAATTAGTGCTAGAACACAGTAAAGAAGATCAGAATTCAGTTTTTGTCTTGAAATATTTTTTAAAATGTTACATGGAAGAACTAAGACTAGTTTTATAGCCCCTTGAAGACAACAAATAAGTACACAAAAAAGGTACTTGGAGACACGAATTAACATTTTTAACAAGTTCCTAGGTGATGCTGACATTGCCTGTCTTGGGGGTCCCACACTGAGAACCACTGCCCTGCTGAGCAGACTTTCTCGTTAGGATAATGTGGGAGAAAGGGCAGTTGTGCTGTGGACAACTACCAGATAGACCCCCATTTGAGTCTCACCATGAGGTAAGAGCCACTTAATCATCTGGAGAAGGGGTTGAGGCAAAGCAGGCTGTAGGTCAAATTGCAAAGTCTCCTATCTATTATTATGGCTTCTCACCCAGACTTGAAGTGCCACATACTAGGGCAACATATTTCAAACTTTCAGGTGTTTGGGAGCTAGGGAAGATATTTTTAAGGAATACTGTCAACAAAGTATGAAAGTAAGCCAGGCCTCTCTGGGTAAACAAAGATGCTGATTTTTGTCCTGTGGTCCTTCATCTTCTGCATGTCCTCCCAACACCAGCTCCTCCATTCTCATTCTGTTCCTTTGTTCTGGTGAGGATAACAGCAGACTATGAGGATGGACTCTAACCCACTAGTGACCCTGGACTCAGGTTTATTATTTCTTACTTTACTCAGAGTGAGGCTCATTCCCATTTCTGGGACCTAATCTCCTACAATATGAATTTTTCTGATTAGCACCATAAAAAACAATTTAATGCAATAATCTTTTAGGTTAATTACCTTCAGGACAAATCCAATCACTTTTTTTCTGTTTGTAAAAGGAGCCTACAATTATTTTCCAAGTTTACTATTTCATTCATAAATGCATCCTTCACATTACTATCCCTTTAGATTAAGCTCAGGGGCACAGAGATTATTTAAATAATTCTGAATTGCACCATGAATTAATAGGCTTCCTAAGCTCTTCTTCCATGCCTAAGAACCTATGGGCCTTTACCTGAGTAAAAATTAAACCTGTGACTTTATAAAATAACCCCAAACTGAAATAAAACAAACCAAAAGCCCCCCCAACCAACCAAACAAAACCCCGTTAAAATAAAAAACAATAAACATAAGAATGAGCCCACATATTGTGGCAAATTTGTGGTGGACAAAGGCACAAAATAACCTTTGAACCCTCACAATACTGAAGGCTACTGTACATTATTAGGTTACTATAATCAACATTCATTTGATGGAAAGCAGAAGGTTCTGATAAAAATGTACACTGACTACGGTGAGGTTAAACCTAGATCTGGGTCTGATTTAAAGAGGGTGGAGGATAGAATTGAGAAGGAGTAGAACAGAGCATGGCAACAGAAGATGTCTGTCTGGTACATAGTCATAAACAAGGCCAACCGTCTGGATAGGTCAGGAAGCTACAGGGGCTAACAAGGGGAAACATATTCACAGCATGTTTCTACTGTGCCAAGCCTTTCCCTAAAAATTATCTAACATACAAGATAGTTAGAAATCTACAGTTACAGATTTTATAGTTATTTTATAACTGCTTTTAAAACTATTTTTTGCTATAAAATCCTCACAATAACCTTAAGGTGGCATAATTATTATCCCCATTTTGCTAACAAGGAAATGGCAGTTTATATGACATCTGAGTCGAAGCTCAAAGAGCACAGTATGTGAGGAAGACTGGATTTGAATCCAGGACAATTTCACTCCAGTACCCATACTCTTTCCCTTTTACTACTCTACTTCTCATAAACCTTATTTATAGTTGCTATTAAAGTTGACCTGATTTTTTTGTATGATCTTTTAAAGCCTAAATCTTGATTTATATAACATAATAGATGGTACTCTAGGCTGGCCACAGAGCTTCATTTCTGGGGGAAAAAGCTTCACTCAAGTGGTTCTAAGCTAATTAACCAGCTTGAGCAGCTTTGGGGGTTAACAGTATGGCAATTCACAGTGTGAATCAAAGCATCTTGTATAACTATAAAACTGCAGAGGAATTTGTCTCACAGCACAGAAATGTAACAACTACTGTTAAAATTTGAACTGTAAATTAAATTATCAACATGTTTACCAAGCTCTTATTAGGAACTCTTCAACGCCATTTAAAAATATCCTTTTGTGCTAAGTGTTCATTTTTTAAAGTACCAGAAAAGTATCATTTTGACACATTAACACTTCCTGAAGAAATTAACTACACCTTTACGCTTCATGCATAAGCCAGACTGAACTGCTTTTAGTTTTAAGAAAGTGCTACATTCTCTTAGCTCCAGTCCTGTCACAGCTTCTTCCTCTGCCTAGAACACTTCCTCTCCAAACCATCTCCCACTCCCCAAATCTGAATTAGGTGACTCCCAAAACTCTGAAACATACTAACCCTATACTTCCTCTATCATGACACCAATTCTGTTATATGACCATTGCTTACTTATTTTTCTGTATCCTTCACCAGTCTTTAAGATCTGTAGGGGGAAGAAGTGTGTGCATCTTGTTCAGGGTCGTATTCCCAGTGGATCAGCATAGTGCCTGGCCCCCAACAAATGTTTGACAAAAGAATGAATGAAAATGAGAGCAGAAGTCCTGATACGGAAATAATCTGCTGATTCATAGCAGTGGTCCAAATAGCAATTTTCTGATTCCAAGTATATCACTAATCATTTCATTAGTATGTGTTTCATAACTAGAGAGCCTGATCAAGATAACCTAAGTTCATTAGTAAATTTTCAAAATTTTATTTGTAGGCTCAAAGTAACCAAAAGTGTATTCTGTTTGCATACAATTTACTCTATAATGAACACAGTTGTGCTAATCCATTTTTATAACGATTTGTTGTTCAATAAGAACAAATTCTCTTTACTGCAGTATCTTCTTAACAGATCCAATTCTGATTATGGATTAAACAGTACCAACTGAACAATCTTAAAAACATTATTTAGAGAATTGAATTTGTCCCAGATGTTTTAGAACCTTAAATGTAAATGTACTAGAGAAATACGGTAATACTTCTCAAGGACTAGTTACTCTTAAATCATTCAGTAGTGTTTAATAAAACAAAAAACCCTCAAAATAACTCACTGAACTAGAATATTGTAATCATTCCATGTCTGCTGGAAAACAAGGTAAACACGGTATAACTGCATTTCTGTTTATGAAAACATTCAGAAACATTATATTTTTTACAAAAGAGGTTTACATCCTAGAGCTCTTTTTAAACCAACAGTTAAAAACAAATTTTAACTATATTCTTTGGCTATTTAATTATACCTAATAAATGAGTCACGTATCAATTCACAATAAATTTATTTTACGTAAAAGAAAAAGCTTGCCATTAATGAAAAATTCAGTAGAAAACAGTTCTGCTTTAAGTTGGGGCTCAAAAGTAGAAGCTACTTATTAGTGAAACCTCAGTAGAAAGACAATTTTGTAAGAAAACATTCTTGGCATGAAAGCTTTAACATAACTTCTGTAATGAAATATTTACCATGCAATTTTATTGGCAGAAAGGCCAGTTTCTGATGGCTAGTATTTTCTTTTCAGTTTCTTAAGACATTAACATGAAAGATACTTAAACCTGCTTTATTAAGAGTTAATTGTATATAAATACGGTGTATCTTTTCATAGTCCACCTATTTAATTGAGCAGTTCTAAGTAGGTAATTGGCACCCTGCCCTTCTGGTTTCCCCTTTCCCCCATTAGCCAGTCTGAATCCATTCCAACGACACTGAAAACAGTGATTACCTACAAAATAAAACATTTCCAGTTATTAACTATGTTAAGAAATAAACACACAGAAAACTAATCAGACTTAATTTGTTTAAAGTATAAATTATTCACTATCAAAGAATTTAAACATTATTATCAATTTGGTGAAAGATAAAGGATTTTATTAGAGACAGTTTTAGAAATCTAGTTATTTAGCAGTTAAAAGCTTTAAATATTTCTGTGATGTTCTATTTGGTTAAAAAATAGTAGTTAAAGATTATAAAATGTTAGTATAACCAGCTACAATCTATGAAAACATTCATAATAAACTATTTCCAAATAAGTAATGAGGAATTTGCATTTTGTTATACTGGAAGGTAAGTCAATCTATGATATAGTTTTCCTTTTATACCCACATTACTCACCTCATCTGCCAGAAGTGATAATTCAGTACTGTTTGCAGCATCATAATCATACAGAACCCTAGCCTTCCTGCTGCCACTGCACTCCTTAAGGTCAGTGAGATTGGAAGGAGAAGTGATTACAAGGCCACTTGTTGAAGTCAAGGTAGAAGAACCAATCACGTTTGATGAAGCAGATGGTGTAGGTGCAACAGAAGTCTGGTTGTTGTTACAATGATAAATGGATGGAAAACTGTTGAAAAGAAAATGGCCAATTATCTATTTGCAAGTGACCAAAGTTCCTGTAAACCACCACTCGGGGGCAGTGTTTACCTTCTACCAACCTTCACTTTGGCTAAAGATTTGAGGATGCTAATATTTTCATAACAAAGTGCACTATCCAGCTCACCCCTCTGGGGTCAATTACGCTAGAGAAAATGCAGGTTGTTTTTAAATATAAAATCCTTGAAAGTTTGTTTCAAAGCCATCTTTACAAGTATAAACTTTAAAAAGTTTTAAAAAAACACAATGGTTTTCTTTTTCCAGAAAAATGAGTTTATGACATTTCCAACAACCTTCTATAAGTATGTTCCATTAATCTTTTCCTCCTTTTATGAATTGTTAAATAAAAATACCAATGAAAAACTTACTTAAATGTTAGATACTACTACAAGAGTGAAGTTTTCTCAAGTTAATTCTTTATTTATTGAGTATCTACATGTCCAACATCACTACCACAAGCTGAGATATAAACACAAAACAATGCCATTCCTTTATGGACATGTAGACAAGTGAGGGGATGGACATTCAAATAATATGTTATGACTGATAATTAACATAATGAAGACTCAATGGGAGAATACAGCAAATGTCACAAGTTCATTTTGTCTTCTATTTTTTAGGGGAAAAAGAAAAGTTTTATTAGGAATTAGTGAAATCCCTGTGATCAATGTGCTTATAAATAGTTTAAAGATAATTTTCAATTTATTGTAAGCCTACTGTTTCTCCAATAATACTCAATGGAAAACAGCATAAGATGGCTGGCCTATAATCATTCTAATCCACCACTTCTAAGGTTGAAAAAAATCCTATGAAAATTCATATTTAAGTTTTAAATAAATCCATTAGTTAAAATATAAAATGCTTCATCTGGTACGGTAGATGAAATTAATCCCTTCATAAAATAGTTTTCTTCTTTATGACTCCTGTGCCATCTGGAAATCAGTCAGCCAGCAGCAAAATTCCCTTTATCCTTAACCTCTTCTCTAACCCTTCCATTCACCTCCTGATGCTTGTGTTTAATCTCCCACACTCCCTTTATTATTGAGCCTAGAGGGGGATGTTGAAGGACTTGCATATTCCTCATTACCATTCCTATACTCCTTTCCCTAACCAATCCTACCTAATCTTTGAATTTCATGTTATTCAACTATATACTACCTACCACCTCTTGTTGCAATCATCTACAGGCGTCTCATTCTTTTCCCTGTATTTCTGGATTTTAGCTCCTGGCTCACTAACAGTGGATCTTAATTCTTGGTGGTTCTAATAACCATGTAGACAATTATTTGAAAACTCTGGCCTGTCAGATCCGTGAGCTCTTCTTTTCCAGTGATTCTGTGACTGACCCTAGTTCAGCCACCCACTCCCAATGCCTCATCTAGACCTTATTAATTCCAAAAACTATAACCTTTACAATAATCAATTTCCAACATCCCATTCTCTGACCATCATCTTGTTTCCCCTAGTACTCTCATTTCAACAAGCCTATCCTGGATCTATAGTCCTCCATAGACCTACCATCTATCATCCTACCAACACACCCTTCGTGTCCAAGGTAAATTATTATAATCACCTCCTTGTGTATGCCTTCATATCCTATGTCCTTTACTTCGTACTACTCATTTGGTGAAAATCTCTCTAATTATCTACTCAGTATCCATGTATGTACTATGACAGTAAAAAACTACAAAACCATGTTGTCTGGTCTCACACTCAATGAATGAGTAGGAACCTAAAGTGGGTCCACAATGCTGCCTGGCAACTACACTACATTTCTCTAGTCTACCCACTTCTAACATTCTGCTGATGACTATTTCATACCCCTTCATCCATCCTCAAAATTCCAGCAATTCTCCCCTAACCTTTATAATCAGTTGATAAGTTGCTTCCTTTTTTAACTGAGAGGAGAAAAAAAAAAATCAGGAAACTTCCATGCTTTGGTCATCTCTCCTCCTACTACAGATGAGCTACCTATGCTCTTAAGATTAATTTTGTTAAGGTTAATTTTTCCACCTGTGTACAAAATCTCCTCTCAAGGATATCACACTACCAATTCTTCCCTTTCTTTCTAATATTGTATTTTCTCCATTTACTGTGTCATTCTTATCAGATTACAATAATGCTCTTATTTCTCCTATCTTAAAAAAAAAAAAACAAAAATGTGCTAGACTCCACTTTTTCCTCTGGCTAGTGCTTCATTTCTGTTTCTCTTTACACTAGAACTCCTTGAAAGACTTAGCTAAACTTACTGTCACAGTTCCTCTCCTTCCATTCCCTTACATTAACAAACAAGCTTTTGCTCCTACTGTTCCACTAAAACTACTCGTCAAGGTCAGCAATGTTCAAAATCCAATGGTCCACTAACAGTTCTCTTTCACTTGACACATCTAGTGGTCACAGTGGACCACTCCCCTCACTTTTTACAGCTTATTCCAAGGCCACACTTGGTTTACATCTTACCTCAGTGCTCATTCCTTACCATCCTCCTTAGCTGGTTCCTCACCTCTTTGTTGGAGTACTTCAGGGCTCAGCCCTTGGTTCTGTTTTTCTCTACCTGTACTTATTAACTCCCTTGGTAATTTCATCTAGTCTCACAGATTTGAATACCCTTGATATTGCTGACAACTCTCTAATTTATACCTCTAATTCACCCCCCACCCCCAATTTCCAGACTTGTATATCCTAAAATTGGATATCTCCACTCAGATGTTTCATATCTCAAACTTAACATGTCTAAAACTGGGCTCCTGATATACCTCACATGCCTTCCCCACCCCAACCTGCTCCTCCTGGGGCATTCCCCATTTTAATTAACCAAAACTCCATTCTTTCAGTTGCTCAGGCCAAACACTTGCAGTAATTCTTGACACCTCTAAGCCTCATATACAGAAAGTTTGTCAGCAAACCCTGCTGGCTTTACCTTTAAAACACACCCAGGGTTTGAGCACTTCTACCACATCTATCACAATCACCCCGATCCAAGCCATCGTCATCTCCTGGCTGGATTATTGACCAAGTTATTGCAATAGGCTCCGAACAGGTCTGTCAGCTTATACTCATGACCTCTAACATCTATCCTCAACAGAGCAGCAGGAATGATCTTGTTAAAGGTTAAAATCAAATCATGTCACTCCTCAGCTCAAAATCCTCCAGACTTCCTCATCTCTGAGTACAGCCCAAAGTCCAAAGAGTGGCTTCCAAAGCCCTACATATCTTAGCTCCCTGTTTCCTTGATTAATCTCCAGCTAAGCTCTCCTTGTTGTTGCCTGAACATACAGCTATGTTCCTGCTTTAGAGTTTTTGTATTTCCTCTCTGGAGCATCTCTCAGATGCCTGTGTGCTTTGTTTCCTCACATCTTTCCAATCTGTCTTCCCTGACTACTGTAAACCTCTACTCTAACCAAGGTACTTCCCTGCTGTATTTTTCTCCATAACA
Source organism: Physeter macrocephalus (assembly GCF_002837175.3). Taxonomy (NCBI): domain Eukaryota; kingdom Metazoa; phylum Chordata; class Mammalia; order Artiodactyla; family Physeteridae; genus Physeter; species Physeter macrocephalus. Next base: position 107,913,776 of record NC_041217.1, read on the forward strand.
TTTATCACCTTCTAATAGACTATGTAATTCATAGACATTGATTTTTCTACTCCCTTCTACCCCTAAATAGAATGCAGGATCCATGAAGGCAGGGATATGGTCTATTTTGTTTACATTGTATCCTTGATGCCTAGAATAGGGCATTTGTAAAAATTAAAATCAAATGTTTCTCTGATGGGTAAAAGGGTTCTAATGATAAAAAGAAATACTTTCTAATTCAAGTTTCACTCTAAACTTAAGAACACACTTCCTAGCATCCTTTCCTCAGTGAACTCGGCAGTGATTAAATATATACATTTCTGAAGAGAAAAAAAAAGATAAGCTCTCTCTCCCTACATATGTGTGTGTACACACATACAATTTTTAAAGTCTTTAACCATGGGCTTTACTTTCAAATTTACTAGTATAATTAGCTTTTGTTTAGCCACTGAGGTCTACCTTTGTCAACTTGGGGAAATTAATGGTAAAAAGAAAAACAACAAAACACCAAACCAAACAAAAAAAACCCTGAAAGGCCATCTTCACCTTCTAAGAACTTTTACTGATAACTTTAAAAAACTCTAGACTTCCTGCCACTGTAGCTCAATATGTTAAACTTTCCAATTATTTAAAAATATAACACATTTACTAATCTTATAACTAGCTCTTCTGTTTCCTTATCTGTATGTGGATAATAATAGTACCTACCTCAGCACATCAATGACTAGATTTTGTGTGAATGGCTGAGTTCCAAGCATTTGTATGGCCTTAAGCAGAATGCAAGAATGAATGGTTTCAACAGCAACCCCTCTGGCTGCACTGTGAGAGTATCAGGACAAAGTGAACAGGAAGTACTAAGGCTTCCTGCGCTTAAAATACTTGTAATGATGTGGGGATAGAGTAGTGTTCTGATTTCAGATATTAATACCAGTAACAAAACTTCAAAATATATAGAAGTGTAAATACTTCTGTAAATCCTATTAACCAGTGGTATTAGACTACAACTCATTTTTAAGATCTAAAATTGGTTTTGTGGATGTGCCTAATTTTGTTCTAGGTCTAGTTTTGAAGGATTAATATGCAGAAAGGAAGACCAAAGTGATGGGTTTTTTTTTTTCTTATTCCTTGAAGTAACTTCTCTTGATATTCCTCCTTCAAATATTATATATCACTCCCCTGCTTTAATGGTTCCTCACTATGTAAATTCCAAACTCCTTATCATTACTTATTTTAAAAGGCATTCATGACATGACCCGGCTTCATTATTCTAGACACATCTACTATCCCATTTTAAATTTGAACACTATGATCCAACCAGAATGAACTACTGTCAGTTTCCTGAACTTGCCACACTCTTTTTCCTCTGGCCCTTTCAGATACATATTCCTCCTCTGCCTGGAATATTTGTCCCTGCCCCTTTCTTCATCTAGATTATTCCTACTAAAATAATTTCATCTGTGAATCTTTGCTAGACTCACTTGAGTCACAGTTAGATGTCCCTTACGGTAATCTGAACTTCTCTTTCCACTTAGCACATGGCCTGTCCACCTATGGCCTGTACTTCCACCTAGACTTTAAGTGTTGTGAGAGCAGAGACCATATTTGTCCTGTACATCTTTTATTTTCAGTGTCACCTTACAACGTTAGCTCCATAAAGGTAAGCAATTTTGCCTGTTCTGTTTGCTGATATAATCCCAGAGTATAGAATAGTGCTTGGATAGGACAGGTGTTCAATAAATATTTGAGAACGAATGACTGAGCTGTGTTGCTTTACATATGTGCTGTAAAGTATATTACCACACTCAAAATAATAACATCAATGGGCTTGAGATCTTACAGAATATTCTAAAATCTTTTTAACAGTGAACAAGTAATGAATACATACAAATTAGTTTACCTCTAAGGGCAACTAAGTGTCAATATAACTATATCTTCCTCAACCACCTGCAAAGGTATTCAAGAGAAAAGTGAACTTCATATGCTTTTAAGCTTTCTTTACACAGCACTATAAAGGTATTCACTTAAATTATCTTCTCATTCCTGTTAACATTTTTCTGTGCCAGAAGAGCTCAAAATGTCTTTGTTACTGCAGAAGTGTGATAATCACTTTCCTTAAAAAAAAAAAAAATCTGATTCTAAGCAATCTAATAAAAGCCTTTAATTCTTCTATTTTTCACCTCTATTACTAGTTCATATGAAAAAATCTGAATTTCTTCTCTTATCAGGAGTTTCATGTATGAAAAGGAAATTGCCACCTTCCCAGTTGCTTTTGGAGGTCTAACATGTACTGGTAACATTGTGCGTAGTAAGTCATCTGGGCTTCTACAAAGTCATTCAGACAGCGGAGGTGATGGGCCTGTAAAGGAAAGTTACAGTCACTTCTTAGCTCTATAATCTACTTAAAGTGGCACACGCTAAGGGAAGACAGAGCACGACACTGTACTCGGGGTAAATCACCAGTATCTATCATTTTACTACAATTTACAACAACAAACTGTTTAGCCAACACCCCCCCCCAAAAAACATCAAATGGACTTGACGATGGTGGGAGAACTACCTCATCAGGTGAAGAGGTGTAAACAAAAATTTAAAATATTTCTTCATGTATCCTGAAAAGTGCTATAATTTAAATATCTTGATAAATGACTGAAAAGGAAGTTCAATTTTTCCTCCAAGAATTTCTCTAAGACTATCAGTCTTTTTTTCCAAATGAATTTCCAATGAATGAACACTCACATGTGTACTGCTGATTCCCTCTAGCAGAAGTCTGGTAATCTCTGCTTGACGATCAAATTCACTTTGAGTTATTCTTAATTCCTGTTCAGACTTAAATTGGAACACAGTTTTAGAATCTCATTAGAGGACTTAGTCCATTTTATGTACATTCATTTAGACAGTTAAAAAATCCCCCAAACAGAAGCAGCCACATAGCACAGGGAGATCAGCTCAGTGCTTTGTGACCACCTAAAGGGGTGGGATAGGGAGGGTGGGAGGGAGACGCAAGAGGGAGGAGATATGGGGATATATGTATATGTATAGCTGACTCACTTTGTTATAAAGCAGAAATTAACACACCACTGTAAAGCAATTATACTCCAATAAAGATGTTAAAAAAAAAAATCCCCCAAACAAACCCCACATGGTAATTTGGCAATTCCCTGATTCTTTGTATCTAAAGTGATCCCTGGTTTCTAGAACTTAGCTTTTCTATGTTACTTAATCTAGACAGAACTGACTCCTTACTGCTACTTAACTCAAAAGAATCTATTAAAGCCAAAGCTTAATGACATAAACATAAAAGCCTAGGAAAACTACTAAGGGACAGTCAATCTATTTTCATACATTTTCTAGTATCAATTTTGCTAATTTTTAACATTTTATGAAACCTTAAGATTACCAGTTTACTTGTATAAATTATTTCAAAAAATTCTCAATTATTACTGTAGCTACTTTACTTTGAAGTTATATAGGCTTCAATCTCAAATGAAAAAACTTCAGAGTGAAGCTAGGACTTTAACCTCATGGGTTTAGTTATCAAGTTACTTGTTTCTAGGGACATAGTTCTTAGGTTCCCTCAAAGGATTCTTTATCCTACATAAATGTCTTTTTTAGTTTTCTTTCCAAACTTTGCATAGAATATGTCTTAAGCAGAAATATTATCTACAACATATGCTAGGGTTTTTCTGCAAGTTATGGGTGACCTTTAATCAATGGTGTGCTGGTAAACTGGCTCTCCAGGGGAAAAAAAAGAAAGCTCTAATGTGCTGAGTTTCAGTGGTATAAATACTCCTACCACAGCTGATTTCAAGCTACCAAGGTGAAGTCACTGACCTCAGAGCTACAAAGAGATGTGCATAATAGCACACCACTACTAGCTTCAACTATCTATTATAGGTTTAGTGCTGGGACAAAACAGTTCACCAAAAAAAAAAAAAAAAAAAAAAAAAAAAAATCTAAAAATAGTTAATTAAGTACTGGCAAAAAAACATCCTCACAAACCTTTAGTCAGAGTTGCTTGGTAGTGAAGAGGAAAAAAAAAAATCTCACAGGTCACTCAAAATAGTTAGCTTATCCCTCACTGGGAATTAGTATTGGTGATAATATCACTATAATGATATTTCCCACTACCTCTCCAGGATAAATTGCTCCCCCACCATCCAAATAATTACAGTATTTCCAAGACTGTAGTAAGTATATAAACAAGGTGTGAACTTTTTCCTTTCACATCCCATCTCCCTCTCCTTCACCCTTTGGTGGCAATAGCTAACCTAGTGAAATAGTCAACAATGAGGTAGCAGCAAAAGAGATAATCAGTTGCTATAATCATTCTCATACCATTGGCAAAAGATATGGCAGAGAGGACTAAGACTTGACCACTAGACTGGATTTATGAAAATAAGCCTGAATTATTCAATAAGTCAAGAGTTAAAATTAAATTTACTTGATCAAAATAAGAATACATGGTGTTTTGATAACAGGGCTGAAGTAATAAGCTTCATCTGGAAGCTAGTATGTAGCAGAAAAAAGCCACAGGAGAATAAAACAATCAATGTTCTTCTTAAAAAAGTATTAAGGAAAACCAATCACTTCAGTGTTACATTTGCACTATTTACTGTTCTGCTTGGTTGAAAGGTTTTGATTGATAGAAGTAACCACAGCAAACCAAAAATAAACGCACTTCAGAAACAAATGAGGCTAATTCCATATAGGTTTGATTGTGAAAGTACAATTTGATTTAACAGCCTTTAGCAGAAATGGCAGAGAAGTCTACTAAATGGCAATATTTCTGTACAAGGTGTAAGTAAGCTAGGTAGCAGATTAAAAGTGACTAGGATGCTTGAGACTGAAATGGAAATAATGTTTAAAAGCTAAAAACACTGAATAGCAACTAAGCCCATGCACCACAACTACTGAGCCTGAGCCTAGAGCTCATGAGCCACAACTTTTGAGCCCTCGTGCCACAACTACTGAAGCCTGTGCGTCTAGAGCCCGTGCTCCGCAACGAGAAGCCACTGCAATGAGAAGCCCGTGCAACGCAACGAAGAGTAGCCCCAGCTCACTGCAACTAGAGAAAGCCCGTGTGCAGCAACGAAGACACAACACAGCCAAAAATAAAAAAATATAAAATAAAATAAATAAATTTGCTTCCATGTCCTGGCTATTGTAAATAGAGCTGCAATGAACACTGTGGTACATGACTCTTTGAATCATCAAAAAATCTACAAACGATAAATGCTGGAGAGGGTGCGGAGAAAAGGGAACCCTCCCCTCTTGCACTGTTGGTGGGAATCTAAATTGATACAGCCACTATGGAGAACACTATGGAGGTTCCTTAAAAAACTAGAAATAGAACTACCATATGACCCAGCAACCCGACTACTGGGCATATACCCATAATTCAAAAAGAGCCATGTACTACAATGTTCATTGCAGCACTGTTTACAATATCCAGGACATGGAATCAACCTAAATGTCCATCAACAGATGAATGGATAAAGATATGGCACATATATACAATGGAATATTACTCAGCCATAAAAAGAAACGAAATTGAGTTATTTGTAGTGAGGTGGGTGGACCTAGAGACTGTCCTACAGAGTGACTTCTGAAGTAAGTCAGAAACAGAAAAACAAATACCGTATGCTAACACATATATATGGAATCTAAAAAAAAAAAAAAAAAAAAAAAAGGTTCTGAAGAACCTAGGGTCAGGACAGGAATAAAGATGCAGACGTAGAGAATGGACTTGAGGACAAGGGAAGGGGCAAGGGTAAGCAGGGACAAAGTGAGAGAGTGGCACAGACATATATACACTACCAAATGTAAAATAGATAGCTAGTGGGAAGCAGCTGCATAGCACAGGGAGATTAGCTTGGTGCTTTGTGACCACCTAGAGGGGTGGGATAGGGAGGGTGGGAGGGAGATGCAAGATGGAGGAGATATGGTGATATATGTATATGTATAGCTGATTCACTGTTATAAGGCAGAAACTAACACACCATTGTAAAGCAATTATACTCCAATAAAGATGTTAAAAAAATAAATTTATAAAAAAAATAAAAACACTGAATTAAAAATATAAAATGATCTCATTAAGAACAAAGGATCAGTCTTCCATATTTGAGCAAAATTTAATTATTTAACTGTGAAAAAAGCACCATAATACAAAGCCTAGGAAGTCATTCTTTTGTACAATCTAGACTTTATATTTAGAAAAGGTAAATGACAGGAAGGAAACAAATCTTGTTTCTTGAACAAGTTTCAGTGTATGTTTGGGATGGCGGCAGAGTCTAATGTCCCAAACCACCTCTACTTCTGACACATGTAATTGATCATAATAATTAACCTGAGAGGCTGAGGTAACTGAAATTAGGTTCAGCATAATTAATTTGCTTAGGAAGAAAATAATCCATTTTAGAAAGAGAGATAAAAAAACGGTTTAAAGAAAGACAATGAATTTAAAGAGTTTTTATTGTGTCCTCCAGAAGATCTCATTCCTCAACTTAATTTTACAATTAAGACATAGAGTTCTAGGCAAAAGATCTTCTACTGCTTAGAACTACTGTTACTGCGCTAAATGATCTAGGGCATAGCTTGGGTTAGAGAAGCAAGAAGAGTTCTTTTAGGATGTAAGCTGGAAAAAGGGCAAGAATGTGTTGGTTTGTTTTATCAGGACTGGGCAACTTATTTTAAGCCAGAAATTTTGGTCAAGCTTCTCAGGCATTTGCTATGACAATCTTGGTCGATGTTACCTACTTTTTCTAGGGGCTTAAATCTTAAAATATTCCAGTAATATGCAGTTTTTAAATTATACATTTTTAAATTATAAAAATGACAGAAGTGAGAATAGAGGAAAAATATATCCAGAAATCCATTTTGATATATTTTAAGCTTTTTTCACATATACAAACATAATAATGTTTCATGAGTTTCTTGCCATTATATCAACTATTTCCCAAATCTGTAGAGACTGCAGAATCAAATCAGAAATTTTTTGGTGTATCTGTATGCTAACCAAAATGGAAGAGACCCTGGCTTTCTTGATCAACCTATTTTCTCTTCTACGTTATTCTGCCCCCTTTTCACGCTAGACATTCAGGAAGAAATCAGAGGCCAGGGTGTAACCATAACTAAGTTGATGAATGGATTCCACAAAGGGGGGTGAGAGCATAAGTCAAGAATTTCACATTGGATTTCCAAGTTATGCTCCACAACCTATGCATGAAACAAGAGTGTATAGTCAGCAATCCTACAAAGTCAGAAAATAAGAAGTTGAAGTTTGTAAAACTACTTAATATTCAGGGGCCCAATTAACACCTGCCCTCAATCCCCAGCACTGTCCTCAACTCAAGGTCAGATTCTGAACATGAGAAGTAAATGAAAAATGTTTCTGAAGACCTCAAATAGCACTTGAAACAAATCTGCACTAAAGTCATAATTTTATTCCTTATTCCTTGCTTTAGTTATTCTCCCAGCCAAGAACAGATTAGAAATGGTAGCACAGGCAGAGAGACTGGCAGTAGCAGTAATATGGACAGCTTCTAAAAGTGACAGTCTGACATTGAGGGAGGAGACAACATACTTCAAAAACAACGGATCCAACTGTTGCACAGTACAATAACAGATATTCATAATAATGACTCTAACTGTAATGAAGTTAAATATATGCTATCCTGTTGTTAATTTTTTACAAATATTTTCAACTAAAATGACAGAAATATTAGCTTTGGTGTTGTAGAGAACAAGCTTCAGTTACCTTGAAAATTCATTTGTGTGACATGATATATATTCACTTCTCTGAAGATATAGGACATTGTGTTAACTATATTTTATATAATTATCATATGAATAAACCAAGTATTTAAAAACTGTCTTCTGACAAGGCGTTGTAAGGATTACCACTTAATATAACAGCTATCTAGTATTTATTAGAGTGTGTGCAAACCACATCTCTGTAGCATTGTTCTATTACTCTGTGGAACTACTACTAGCCCAACAGATGTGAGCTTTCTATAATAATTTTCAGACTTTATAAGATACAGTAACAAAGACTGTGATTGTCCCCATAGTTGTTGCCCAATAAAGATTTACTGAATGACAATTAAATTCTTGTTTCATAATTCTGTAGTTTAATGATTTACTTACTTTTGTCACTTCCTCTGCCCAAATCTAGCCAGCATTAAAAATTAGAGAAAAATACAGAGCATCAAAGTAGGAATTTAACATTTTCTACAACTTACTATAGAAAAATGTAAATATTTTAATTTACATGGCATACTCTCTTTTTCCAGAGTCACATTAACAGACTAAACACAGTAATAATTAAATCAGTAGAGCTTAATATACTGTGAAAGTATGCCTTCATATGTATCAATACTATTGATGTTTGAATCTTATACTAATTCTATAACTTAACAGTTTTCCAAAACTGGGAATATTAAATGCCTCAGTTCTAGTATTCTCATCAGTAAAATGAGAGGTTTAGAGTATATATGATTTCTAATTTCTCATTTAGGTCCAAAATTCTGCAATTTTAGTAAGTTATAATAAAGCAAGGATAAATGGACACTAAATGTTGATTTAGCCATGGTGGGGGGCACAATGAACTTGAGATATAATGAACTTAAAATTACCAGAGTTAAATACATCGTACTATAAGTAGATGACCTAAGTAGTAAAACAAATGCCTAATAAATGAAACAAAGTCTTGCTAACCGTTTAGGGTATTTTTACCTAAGATTAAAAAAATTATATGATTTATATGCTAAATTACCAATGACTGAAACAGTTTCACATTCTCATTTACCTACATACAGACAGGACAATGGAAATAAATGAATGCATTCTCTTGCTATCTAAGGAAAGCTCTAATTTAGTCAGGGCTTCAATAATTATAGTAGTTTAAAAAAACAAATGCATTTTACATATTCTGTACAATAATCTTTTCAATTACACGTTTTTTTCCCCTCCTTTTAGTTCAGTGCTAATGAAATAAAAGTAGTCAATTGATTTAACAAATAAAAACTGCCAACTATTTATTACTTATATGGCAGAGTCTATGCTACTTCTATGGCAGTAATACACCCAGGAGTATTATAGCAAACACTGTATCTATAAATCTTTATTGGCTAACATTTATGAATTTTGGGACTATGTTCAGATATCTATCTTGTTAAAAAATTAAAAACACTTAACATCTCAAAAATTTCCTCAAATCAAGCTCAATAATATACAAAGGATATTACAGAATAATTCTCATTTCCAATTCAAAGCTATCACTATTCTGCAACTCTCCTAAGTGAATTAACATTGGACAGGCTTCAACACTACAGAAATACCTAAACTACTGGGGTTTGTCTTGGCCTGGAATTGCAGAAGAAATTAATTCTATGCTGAATTTGGGTGAAAATTAAGGTAAACACTGAAGGTACTGTGAAGCAAAGTAAATCTGTATATCTTATACATTTCTTTAAGTTAAGTAAATTTTGTTAATTTTCTTTGCCAACAGTGAAAATATGAAGTGCCAGCTAAATTAACATCTTTTATTATGTATAAAAGGCACTATAGGGCTTCCCAGGTGGTGCAGTGGTTGCGCGTCCGCCTGCCAATGCAGGGGAACCGGGTTCGCGCCCCGGTCTGGGAGGATCCCACATGCCGCGGAGCGGCTGGGCCCGTGGGCCATGGCCGCTGAGCCTGTGCTCCGCAACGGGAGAGGCCACAGCAGAGGGAGGCCCGCATACCATAAAAAAAAAAAAAAAAAAAAGGCACTATATATTTATGTGTAGTATAAATACATGTAAATATTTATGTATAAATTCAGACTCTAAAATCTTTATTTGGCACAGCTGAATTGGGCAATTAGAACACAATTTCTTTTCTTCAAGTTCCAATATTTCTTCAGCTAGTATTCTCTGTATTTTTTGTTAGACTAATGAATGCATGGCTTCAACTACTTTAGACTTTACATGTAGATAATAGCAAGAGAAGGCACTTTATTCAAGATGTAGAAAACACGGTAGGCCAACAAACCTTCAGCCATTTTACATGCAGGAAGTTGAGCATGTAAGAGAAATTTACCATAATGTTATCTCCTTCAAGGCGTGCTGAGTTTAGTTGCTTAAGTGCATAGGTAAGAGACAAAGAACACATTATACCAATGAACACAGTAAAACAAGTTACTTCTGCACACTAAAGAACACACAAACAAGTATTAAGAACCGATAAAATGGTCTTCTACTTAAAAAAAAAAAAAATCCAGCTACGGAATTTCATATAATGGTACCTGTTCAATTTTTTCAAAAGATTCAATTTTCAAAGATAAAAAACATGGTTGATGCTTGATTTTAAATTAGAATTATTCAGGGAAAATGCATCACCTTAAAAACTGCCACAATTTCCTAAATTTTTATTAAATTTTCACCTATGAAAGCCATTCTGCCTACCCACAATTTCCCTATTCAAAGATCATTTCTATTTTTATTAATGTATGATGCCTTCAACCATGTTCTCTTTCAATCAGCCTCACAGGTCTTAGCATACCCTGAAGAAATATATGAAAGGCATGTCAATCCTTGTATTTTAATAAACTTTAAATTCTAATATATGTACATTTAAGTTAAGGTTATATGATGGTGCTATAAATTCACTCAGTTTGCAGATTAAAGATGTAGACTGCTGTGGAAATGCTTAAGTGGGCAGAGGGACATACCTGTTCTGTTACTTGAAAATGTATTTTCCATCATGTTTGGATACTCAAAAGTAACAGATGTCTAAACCTCTCGATATCAGAGAGCTTTGAAACCAGATGATTTGTTTCTTCCCATTAACAACACTCTAAAATGATTTTTTTTAAAGTTTACATAGACTAAGTTAGGTTAACAAATGTCAGTGCCTTATAATTAAATGCAGATGTTATATTTGTTTTTGCTTCTCTGATGTAAGTTTTATACTATTTTCAAAGCTGTATTTTTGTTCATCGTAAAATATTCAGGGAGGTTTTCTCTTTTCTGCTCAATTGGTATATTTTTGAGAAATGTCTGATGTTGCTTTACCATTCTTCAACACATTAACTAATAAAACAGATTAGTAAAATAGCAATATTGAATACAGGCAGAAATATTTTACTGGTATGGCAAAATCACCAAAAAATTCAATCTACTATACCAGATTGTAAACTGAGGGCAGCAGAGATTTTGCACTATTTATATATGAACTCCTTCTCAGCAAAGCACCTTGTACAAAATTAGCATTCAGTAAATCAGTAAATTCAGTAAATTCAGTAAATAAAAACAGGTCACAAGAAACTAGTAAACAAATTTTTTAAAAAGTGCTGACATGCACAGGTCGCAAATCTTACTTACAGAGGAACAACTAGTCACAAAACAATCCGAGGAAATTTACAAAGAAGTAAAATCAAAGAAAAGTCTGAGGTTACAGTAACCTCCTCAGCCACCAACTAGGAGCAGGAAATGTGTCAAAGAAGAAAAAAAAAAAGGAAAAACAAACTCCTAGTGGTTTCAATTTTTCTGTATTCTTCAAGTAAATGGAAGAGAAATACAGAGAAAGAAAAAAAATATCACAAAATATAGGCATGCCTCAAGGCTTTATGTGATAACAAACTAAGAGGACTTTTCCTTTCCAAAGTATTTCAGACTTACTGCTATAAAGTTTGAAGAAAAACAAGTTGGTTATCTAGAGGGAAAGAACACAACTAAAATCAGGAAATGTGAATTTTTGTCTAGACTAATATTTTAAATATTTGGCTACAGTTAAATTTTGTTTTATGCAATACATAAATTCTAGAAAAGCTGTGTACAAACACAATTGTTGAAAAATTCATTTGTATAATATTTTATTTTTAAATGTAAATTCTCATGGAAAAAATTTTATCCTCAATAATACACAGCACAGAAAAACTGTCAACATCTTTTCTGGATATATCAAAAGGAAATATCTCTCAAAATTTGTCTACTATTATAATTGGTTCCTACACATTTTAATAGCAGTGGTAAAATAATTTAGAATAATCATAGGACCTGGTATACTGTTAAATTTATGAACTCTCTGGCATTTTTCCAAGTAAAAAGTAGACTATCATTATTCTGTAATAGTGCTTGTTAAAGAAAGTTTTGTATTCTTATTCCATAATCACTGGGCACATATAGACATTTCAAATAAAGATATTCTGTTCTAACATTTATTTCCAAATGATCCTTATTTAACATTTTTTCTGATTATGAAATTTGTATCTTAAAAACCAACTCATATTTTACTATATAAGTTTATTGTTAGCAACTTAGAAATTAATATCCTAATTTAGAGTCTCTTGCCATCTATGGTATTCATCTGTAAAGTTCTAATTCTGCAAAAAGCTTGTTTAGGGAAGTTAGGCTGTTCTTTATGATGATGTCATCATAAATTCTGAGGTGAACTAGCCAGTGATTTTGAAATTAATGTCTTTTCAAAGATAGCTCTTCTCCAGCAGTTGCTAATACAGAATCTCCAAAAGGAGAACTGTCTAGAAGAAAATAATTTATTCTGCTCATATAAGGTGTTGGGTAATCTCATAAGACATCACTGTCCAACATCAAGTTACCAGTTTTAAATTTCACTCTAAACCAAGCCTCAACCTTTTCTTTCCCCAAACAAGAGAGCCACAATAGACTTCTACCAGCACTGTGGTAATATGCTCCTAAGGCAATGATTCTTGACGACAGTAGTGGTAGTGAGTTGGGAACAGAAGGCAGTGGGAATGTCATGTCTCTTAACACAACACATCCCTTAGCTCAAGTTAAGAATGAACTTGTTAGCTTCATCTAATAAATTCATACTTGTTTATATTGTACTATCTTAAAGGTGCTCCAATTCAAGTCTGATTAATCTCTTCAAACTTTGGAAAAGAGACATAAACTATATAAATACTAGATTAAATCAGAAGCTTATAAATAAAATCTTTAAAGTTATTAAGTTATATATATATCCTCACATATACATATATATAAAATCATTGAACTACTATATTTAATATATACCCACTTAGTCTTAAAAGACTACTCTGAGATTGATTTTTATGAAAAATATACCAGAACTTATTTATCCATACAGGTTTCCTCCCCTTCAAAACAGCCACCTGGGACTCCATGTTGCCGCTGTCTGAATAGTTTTGCAACTATTCTTGGTGACAACTCCTTCGGTCAGTTTGAGTCCCATGTGGAAAGGGAGTCACATCTAATTTTTAAGCTACACATAAGCATTCTCAAACTTGATTCATTCTTATCTTAATTACTATCTGTTTTTCTATTTCAAATATAATAAATCTATCTCCAGAAGACTTATTTTCCATCACCACTGAGGTTATTCAAAAAATATGACACAGCTTTAGGAGCTCTTATAATTTTTGTTTTTTCGCAACATGTGTATCACTAAAGTAAGAATATTGCCTCTTGACATGACTACTTTTCACTGATTTGAATGTATTAAGTTCTGAAAAGTTTGTTTAAAAACACAAAAACAATACTCTAAAGTGATATTCTAGCCTTAATGATAGATTACAGCTTGCATGTTATATGAGTGAAATCTTTTACAAGTCTTAAAGTTATTAACCTAAAATATTGTTCTATTAAAAAAAACACTACTTACTGATGCTCTAGTTTCTGCAGCTTTTGCCTTTTTTAGTCTGGTTTTTGCAGCATCCAAATCCAGCCTCTTATTTTGTAATAGTTTCCTTTCTTTCTATAAATATAGGAAAGAAAAAAAAAGCCTAATGATGCTAAAAATCCAGTAAGAGCATACACATTTAAGGTATTATTCTCCATTAAATACATGAATCATCTGATAAAGATCTATGATTACAAAATTGGCTATAAAGTGACGATTCAGGTATCTGACTCAATTTTCTCACTATTTCCAATTTAAAAATGATGGAGACATTCTAGATATCTGGGAAAGATGGCAGGTGATGGTAGAAAAAAAGGAATATTAGTTTTAATATTTTGTGATTTTGCCCCTCCGGGGAACATATATTCTTGGTTGTCACAATTGGGGGAGGGATGTTACTAGCATCTACTGGGTAGAAGCCAGGGATGCTGCTACACATCTTTGTGGCCTCTCCCGTTGCGGAGCACAGGCTCCGGATGCGCAGGCTCAGCGGCCATGGCTCACAGGCCCACCCGCTCGCTCCGCAGCATGTGGGATCTTCCCGGACCGGGGCACAAACCCAGGTCCCCTGCATCGGCAGGCGGACTCTCAACCACTGCGCCACCAGGGAAGCCCTGCTACACATCTTATAATGCAGTATAGCTCCCACAACAAAGAATTATTCAACAGATAATCTAGGAAGTGCCTATGGTGAAGAAGGTAGAGGGCCCAGGGCAAAGCTCCTTGAAATCCTGTGCCACAGCACCAGAAGCAACTCTATTACTCCGAAAACAGAATTTCAAATTTATAGAATGAATAATGAACAAACATTAGTATGATATCTTAGAATTAGTACGATATCTTAGAATTCCTCATAGGAACATCAAGCTTCTTTATAACAGGTAAGTTTGTAAGAATTCACTGTTTGCTTTATTAGTTCTTAGAATTCATATATCAAATATCATCCTATTGACAATCTAATATCTTTTCAATCGTATTTCATCTTTGTGGTTTTTTCTTTGTCTCAGGTCAAACACTTTTTATTCACAAATTCATTGTAAACATATTGAGTTTCAATAATATTTTGTAATAAGAAATCTTCAAATTAAGTTTGAAGTAGTATTTACAATAAAGAGCAGTCTTGCAAAAATCTTAGGAAAAAGATATCCACCTAGAACTCCACTCTCCATCACTTAAAAAACAAATTAAACCAAAAAAATAATAGATTCACAGATTAGGTTTGGGGAAGTGATTTTTTTTTCTTTATTTCAGCAATAAAACACAGCTGTGTGAAAAGAAGATAATAGACTTCTAGGGATACAAAAAGACAGAAAGGCTAATAGCCAGAAATATAGCTTCCAGTAATTGGGATTCTGGCTCCCAGTTTAAATGAACAGCTATATGGCTATACTGTGGTGATAAATTGTGCCATATTTTAATAATCATTCCAGGAACTTCCCTATAGATTTTAGTGCTGCTAACGAACAAGAATGGATGTAAAGACACCTCAATAACACTACAGGGACACAAAAGTGGAGTCCGTGTCATTAATAGTCCTTTATTTTGGTTAGTTTTGTGTTCTGTTGGAATACGCATCTAACTAGATTATTTAATTTTTCTAATCTGCTACATCTACAAAGTCATTAAGAGGGCAAATTATTCATTAAAAACTGTAAGTATATACCTAAATTATTTTACTAAAAAAATGAACATTTTCCAACTCACCCAGGTCCCCTGCATCGGCAGGCGGACTCTCAACCACTGCGCCACCAGGGAAGCCCTGCTACACATCTTATAATGCAGTATAGCTCCCACAACAAAGAATTATTCAACAGATAATCTAGGAAGTGCCTATGGTGAAGAAGGTAGAGGGCCCAGGGCAAAGCTCCTTGAAATCCTGTGCCACAGCACCAGAAGCAACTCTATTACTCCGAAAACAGAATTTCAAATTTATAGAATGAATAATGAACAAACATTAGTATGATATCTTAGAATTAGTACGATATCTTAGAATTCCTCATAGGAACATCAAGCTTCTTTATAACAGGTAAGTTTGTAAGAATTCACTGTTTGCTTTATTAGTTCTTAGAATTCATATATCAAATATCATCCTATTGACAATCTAATATCTTTTCAATCGTATTTCATCTTTGTGGTTTTTTCTTTGTCTCAGGTCAAACACTTTTTATTCACAAATTCATTGTAAACATATTGAGTTTCAATAATATTTTGTAATAAGAAATCTTCAAATTAAGTTTGAAGTAGTATTTACAATAAAGAGCAGTCTTGCAAAAATCTTAGGAAAAAGATATCCACCTAGAACTCCACTCTCCATCACTTAAAAAACAAATTAAACCAAAAAAATAATAGATTCACAGATTAGGTTTGGGGAAGTGATTTTTTTTTCTTTATTTCAGCAATAAAACACAGCTGTGTGAAAAGAAGATAATAGACTTCTAGGGATACAAAAAGACAGAAAGGCTAATAGCCAGAAATATAGCTTCCAGTAATTGGGATTCTGGCTCCCAGTTTAAATGAACAGCTATATGGCTATACTGTGGTGATAAATTGTGCCATATTTTAATAATCATTCCAGGAACTTCCCTATAGATTTTAGTGCTGCTAACGAACAAGAATGGATGTAAAGACACCTCAATAACACTACAGGGACACAAAAGTGGAGTCCGTGTCATTAATAGTCCTTTATTTTGGTTAGTTTTGTGTTCTGTTGGAATACGCATCTAACTAGATTATTTAATTTTTCTAATCTGCTACATCTACAAAGTCATTAAGAGGGCAAATTATTCATTAAAAACTGTAAGTATATACCTAAATTATTTTACTAAAAAAATGAACATTTTCCAACTCACAGCAATTGTTTTGTAATCTCCTTCTATAAAGTTTCTTAAAGGAGTGAGAAAATTTAAGGCTGATGTTTGAATCAGCTCTCTGTCTGCTGTTCCAATTCGTTTTTGTGTTTCTCCACATTTAATAAGGGCATTACCTGCAAAGGAAAAAAGTTTGGTTTTTTTTGTTTTTTTTTTTTACCATTGTCTGGTAATGTCAGAAAATCATGTTAAGATAAATCAGCAATTTGATCTGCCTTAAAGTCAGTTGTTACTTGTTTACTTAAGTAAAAATCAAATAAAATTAACTGTAGTTAAGGTAGTTTTATTTTGAAAGTAAATTTAAGATTATAAATATCAAAATGAAAATGACAAAGATGAGCTCCTTATCATATCATAGTTAATTGTACCAACTCTACCAATGGGACAAAAGAGGACAGATACACTAAAAAACACTTATGGTCACACCTCAAATAGTGTAGATATATTTATAAAAGTATAATTCTTAAAATATTTTAATAAGTAGATCAAGTCAAAATTCTTCCGTTTCTGTATTTATGCACTTATCTCATGTCTATAAATAAGAGTATATATTTGTATCTTAAGTTAAAAAAAAAAACCTATGTTTTGCAGCACATATATACCCTAATATTTAAATAGGACAAATTCAGTAGAAAATAGAGAAAAAGAAAGAGAACCACAAGATTGGTTCTACTTCCAGTTCTACCTCTAATAAGCTTTAGTTCTGTGGATCTTAATTCCTTCATGCTCAGATAAAATTAGATCTGATTGATAAGGAAGGTAATAATATAACATAATTAAGAGCTCAATTTCTGGATACAGATCTACATTTGAATTACTAGCTGTGGATGAACTATGTAACCTCTCTTAAGACTCAGTTTCCCTGTCTTTACACAGAGATAATAGAATTTACAAGTAGGATATAAGTGAGGATTTACCAATACATATATTGTACAGTGCTTAGCCCAATTCCTGAAATATTCAATTACTAATACTAATTTATTACTAATACTAATCATCTATTACTAATACTATTATCAATTACTAATAAATAGATTCACAAAGCCCAATTCCAATAATCAGGGTACATTCAATGGAATTATTAGAAGTGCAAACAGATTAAGCAGGTTAAAAAGGAAAATATTTAGAAGCTTTTTGAATGTTCACGCTCCACTAGGTCTTCAGCTTGGTGAAGGAAAGGGCTGGGTTTTCATGTACCTTTATGACCCCAGCATCTAACTGAGTCTGGCACAAGAAGGCAATAACAACTCTGATTGATATATGAAGTTTTTATAAAATTTATAGTTAAAATTTAGAAGTAAAACTATAGAAATTTTAAGCATTTTCAGACTTCTGAAAGAATTATATTTTGAAGAACACAATAGTTTCAAAGTTGTACAGCTATAAGCCAGTTAATGGATTAATAACATTCATTACACAGTACTTAGGTTATTTCCATTTGACATAAATACTACTAAAACTAAGTTAATTTA
This sequence comes from Physeter macrocephalus, assembly GCF_002837175.3. NCBI lineage: Eukaryota > Metazoa > Chordata > Mammalia > Artiodactyla > Physeteridae > Physeter > Physeter macrocephalus. The sequence continues at coordinate 107,931,750 of NC_041217.1, forward strand.
GTCACAGAATTTATGTGCTATTTCATAAATCAGGACAATATACGTAGAAAATCACTTAATTTACCTATCATTTCATATCCAAATAAGGAAAAATTTCTTGCAGAATTCTTAATAAAAAGAATTATTAGCCATGAATAACAGGAAAAAAGCTATAGAAATCTGAAATAATCTTATGTTCTGAGAAAATTAGATTTGAGGGGTAATGATATATAACTGAGCTTCAAAGTTATACATTAAAAAAGTCACTACAGTAACTAAAAAAAGCTGGCATAACTGTGAAACATAATAGAAAATTTAAAGCATATGAGGAAAATAGAAATAAAATGTCATCCAAACATTGAGAAATAACCATTGTTAACATTTTTGTAGTACTGACATTACTTGGGTAACGAAAGCACTAGTTCAAATACTTAGTATGTGCCAGGTACTTTATTATAGAAATAAATCCTTAAGAAAGCTTAAAAAAGAAAAATCAACTAGAGGAGACATATATAAACAGAGACTGCAATATATCACAAGAAGTACAACAGAGGTGCTGTAAGATTCAATGGGAATACCTATTTAGACCTAAAAAGATGTGACTTCTCAGAATATATGCTTAAATATATTAAATACTAAGTTACACTGTATATATTTAGTGGTCACCTACATTTGTCACTTCATCCAAAATTTTAAGACAAAAAATTTGAAGTTAAAATTGATTCTACTAATATTAGGTAAATGTTAATGATGTCTCTAAGTAAAAATCTAGGAGTAAAGATATCTCTTATTGGACCTTTTGCCTTTCACTTACCATAAGCTGTTCCAGGGCCAAACTCAGTCCCTGCATCAATCATATATTGTCCCAAAAGTTCTGGGTTGTTTATACGACTTGGAGCTTTTCTATCCAGTTTCTCATAAACAAATTCTTCTATCCTGGCATCTAGGAAAAAGGTTTAAAATTACCAATGATTTCAAAAAGCTAAGCTATTTGAAAGATTGTTTTGTTCCCCTACTAGCCATTTATCACCTTGTAAAATAAACATGAAATTAGTATGCTTTCAAGTATATATCTTAATATATAATTTTTCATTTGCATGTTAAGAGTATTACATAACTCTAAGAAACTTATATTTTAAAAATCTGATAAAATATTTTGGCACAAAAATATTTAAAATAAAGTAAAACTATTATGAGTATTTTATAGGATTTTACGTTCCAGAAAGGGTTGGTATTCCTTTAATATCTAGTGAAGTTGCCTTTGCCCCATTCATATACTGTCTAACTTTTAACTTTGAATATACGTACACAATTTTAAAATCAGGGATTTCCAGCTATAAAAATACGGATATAAGGTACCTAGAAAAACCAAATAGTCACATACTTCTGCCACTATTATTTTGCTTTAGTTTGCTCATATGCTCAATCTCCCTCTTAGAAGCTAAATATTGGGAGTTTAAGGAATGGAACAAGCAGATTTGGAATAGTCTACAGAGATCAGCAATATGATTCCTTGGCTTAATTTTATTTAATCATGTTTAAAGTATATAAATATCTGAGCGCTCAAAAGATTTCACCATTAAAAATAAGTTTAACTTTGTTGTAAAGAAGAAACTAACACACCATTGTAAAGCAATTATACTCCAATAAAGATGTTATAAAAAAATAAGTTTAAAATATAAAAGGTTAAAAGCAATAATAGGAATTAGCATAAATGAAGAGGAAAAAACATCTGTAAGATCTGAATAAACACTTGATTATAATACTTAAGAAATTCACATTTTTACATTGCTGCCCACCAGTGAGATATTTCAGAGGTAAATAAGAAAAAAGTCAAAGTTTCAGACTTTTCAGAAACAATGATTAAACATAAAATTACAATTCCAAAAGAATCTCAGTTAAATAGGTTCCTTCTAAGCACCTCACATAACTCCTCCACAAGCGGAAGTGTCACACAGTACACTGAAACTTTCAAAATAAGCTGAACCAGTAATAGAAACACTTCAGGAGTTGGCAAAAGTGTTAATTTTAATACATAAAACAGGCTGTTGGAACAATACTCGCTTTTGTGGTAGACTCTGGTGCACCATCAAAAGAGTTTTTAAGCAGGAATTTAAAAACCTTTAAATTAGTTAAAATCAAAATGAGTCAGTTCAAAATATAACCACTGAGAAGATATTAACTAAATTGCAGAACTTCATTTTCTGACCGTGAGAGTGATTCTTATCTTTGCCATCTATCTATTTGGTCAAAAGTTTAAAGTTGAATCCCATGTTGATTTCATTCAGTTAAAAAAAATTGGTATATTTTAAATAAATGTTTCATTTCAATAGGGCATTAAAAGGTCATCATAAAATCTTAACAAAAAATGCAGGCAATTCTGCTATAATACAATGTATATTTCTGAAAAATCCTAGGTTCTGAAAAATCATGCACTAAAAGTAACATGGCTTACAGGAAAAAGAAGGCTGGGTCTGACTACTCAAAATCTGTGTAACTTTATAATGAGAGCATAAATAAAACACACAAAAAATTCTGTTACTACTTTAGACTTAAAACACTAATGTAAAACTGTATTATATGAGCCATTGTAACTCCCTTCTACCGGCATCATTCCCGTTTACCAGTTGAGTGTGAGCTTATTTGCCAATCACAAAAACATGCTGTAGAACAGACTATATTATTTGAGGAACTATGGATAGAGCAAGGAACAAGAGGAAAAACGTCTACTACTTTCTTTTCTCTTTCTTTTTTTTTAGGTGCCATGGTATATTATTTAAGTAGCCTTAAATGAATAAGAAATAACACATAGTATCCAAAGACAACAGGCCTCACTCAAAGTATAAAAGGACTATTTTAAAGTCACCACAATTTAACTAAAATGACACAGTATTACTAATATTTGTATAGTGCTTGAGGTTTACATAATAGCAACAAAATTTAACGCTTGGAACTTTAAGTTAGTAACTTACTTTAAAGTAAGTTTATGGCATTTCACAACATGGTCACAATAACACTGGGGAAAAGGGGAAGGAAAGCAGGAATTGTTATTGTTGCTTTTGTTACACATGGTTCCAGTTCAAGTTCCACTTCTAATTAGCTATGCTACACTGAACAAAATGCTAACTTGTGAGTTTCAATTAAAACAATTATTATGCACCGATGTTATTGACTTAGGTGATCTGAAAAGCTTTATGGTGTTGTCTGAAAATCAAACGGAATAATTTATGTAAAAATGTAAAACTTAACATAAACATAAATAGTTGGTAACTACTTAAGTTTCTACATAATTTTTCCTTAATTACTAGGGACAATTCTCCCCTGGATGAGAAAGGAAGATTAATTTATCTACACAGGCTTTCGTAACTCTTAAAATTCAAACTCCTTGCCTGAAATTGAGTTTTCAAAAGGATTCTACAGAGGCCTGAAAAATGTTACTTGTCAATTTGTTAGAGGGTATACAATGAAGTGTTTATCACTCTCTTCTTCACCAAAAGCACACACACAAAATAATTATAGACCCCAAAGCCATAACCAAAAAATGTTTTCCAAGAGGCATTAAAACTTTTTTTAAAAAGCATTAAAAAAACCTATTAACAGTACCTTTTAATAAGATTAGTCAATAATGGAGACAAAAGATAAAAAATTTCTTACTTGGATTTGGCTGCAATAATACTTCAGTTTGTTTCATTATTTTTTCTGTCCATATTTTGGTACATTCAGCTTTGCTAAGGAGGTTCTCTAAGTGAGCATCCAATTCTGTCTTCTCTGCCTGGCCAAGCTTTTCTTCTGTGAACTGTTATTGATTATACAGTTAAAAAAAAAAGTTAAATATACCCCAAATACATTTTAGGAATCTTTATCAATAATTAAAAAGAAAACTCAAATCCAAACAATCCCGGGCATACAAATAATTGTCTGTAAACTGTTGTATATGAATGCTCCTTTTTGCCCCTCTGGTAATTTATCCATAGCTCTTTTGTGGCACTTAGGATAATCCTATCCCATAGTTAATACATATCCTTAGTTCTGCTGAAATGGTGTGAATGCTACAGAAAATCTAGCATACTGTCCTGTATATAAAGTATATAAATATTTCTTACATTATAAAGGTAGGATAACATAGTGGTAAGGAATACAAGTTTTGAGCCAGCTGGATCTGAATTCAAATCCTGACTGCACTGCTAACTGTGTGACTTGAGCAAGCTTTTGAATATTTTTTCCTTAGGTATCTTCCATCGCAAAAGAGAGACAATACATATATTACGGTGTTTTAAGAATTAAGTAAGGGTATGTATGTAAATCACATTGTTCAGTGCCTGATAATTATTATTTTGAATTTAAAAAGGGCTATTTATGTTTAATGTGTCTTTGTATCATTGGCACTTTAATCACACCTAGTTAGATAGGCTTTTATGGGATGTTCTGGGAAATTATCATTTAAGTTGTTTCTTCAAAATATGTTCCAGCAATTGATTTATGGACTAACTTTTGGAACATATCCTATTCATACTACTGAGGCATCTTTTAAAGATCATAAAATGTAGTTAAATATACTCACAACATATCAGTTTTTATTATCCTTAGTGGTTTTTGAGGAAAGGCAGCATTGCCCATACAATAACAAAGAGGTAAAAGTATTTCTGGGTAGATTTTATAGAGGCTTCTGGACACTTTTAATTAAATACTAGAAGCAATGACTCAGGCTGTTTATCATGCATAATTTCCCTCTATAATATGTGGTTTCCCATCATAACACAGGTATATCACTAGCACTAATTCTATACTCATTAGTCATGACTCATTTCTGGATAACAAAATAGAATGTTCACCTTTAAAATATCTTCTGCAGCTCCATTTTTCTGAATTTTATTATCTGTTTCTTTCAGCATCCTTCTTGGTCTAATACTTTTAATTGATTATCAGTTAGCACTTTTAGCTTTTAGAATGTTTTTCTTACACTTCTGGTACACCCCCACTAAAGGTTTTATTCAAGGCCTAGAAATAGCTTCAATAGCTTTTGTAAAGCTTTAGAGGTCTTTTAAAGACTGGCCTGTAGCCAAACCCTGACCCAATAGGTGGAACTGAGAATAGTAGTTCCAAAGCTATTGCCTAAGCCTGTAAACTTGCAGTGTACTGTAACCAAGGATAGAAGAGGCATTGGGAAAAAGATCAAAACTCTGACCCCAAGGTCAGCTGGGTAACTATGCAATCTAATTCTTAAGAGAGAATGCTGATATTCTTTACAGATCCCTGAAGATTCTAAGCTGTAGACCTGCCAAAGGTATACATTAGAATTTTACAGGTTCCAAGTCTACCTCCCTTGGTTAAATAGATTATTTCCCAGATAATGCAACGAGTAGTTCAACCAAGTGAACATCATCTATAAAGGATGATCTACCAGTAGAGAAAAATTCTCCACTTAGCTCCTTAGTAAGCAAGTATATCTATTTTGTTTGTTCATTCCATTCATTCCTTCAACAAATATTTATTAAGCACCTATATACATGCTAGGCATTATTCTAAGCACATGGATTTCAGAAGCCAAAAACAGACAAGGTTTCTACTCTAAGGAAGCTTACATATTAATGGAGAAGACAGACAACAAACAAGTAATTTGACAATAAGGATATAAAGATAAAAAGATGGTGGACAGAGGACCAACACAGATGGTCCTATTGTTTCTTGATCCAGTGACTGAATGATTAACTGAGTGAATTTACGGAACCCTTAAGTATGAGTGAGATAGTCTGATTATAGAAAGCCTGTTCAGAAAATAGCAGTTCTGTAGGAAGAACCACATGAGCAATTTATTTAAGTACCAGTAATAAACTCTGACGTTTACTTGCATTTTCTGAGAGTGAAAAACAGTTGCTGTGCATTTTGTATCATGTACTCAAAAACACCTTGTCATATCAACTAAATAAGGAGAATTATTAATCAAAGATATTTGTGGAGAATACATACTTTTTCTTCAACTGTATGTGAGATATATATTTAGCATATGACATGGTCCTTGCCCTCAAGGATTTTATGATCTTAACAATATGGCTTAAACACAAACATAAAATTATGATGATATCTTTGTCAGAAGGACAAAAGACTTATTCTTCCTTTAAAACAAAGACCCCTTTCCTAATTGTCAAAAAATTTAAATTTTACCCTAAAAATTTTAGTCTTCAACTTTTTTTTTTTTTTGCGGGGGGGTACGCGGGCCTCTCACTGCTGTGGCCTCTCCCATTGCGGAGCACAGGCTCCGGACGCACAGGCTCAGTGGCCATGGCTCACGGGCCCAGCCGCTCTGTGGCATGTGGGATCTTCCAGGACCAGGGCACGAACCTGTGTCCCCTGCATCGGCAGGTGGATTCTCAACCACTGCGTCACCAGGGAAGCCCAGATTTCAACATCTTTAAGTCCAAAATCATTACTGACTTTGTAGTCAATTAGTGCTGATAGTTGTTCATTATAAACTACGTTTGATTTTAAGCATGTATTTTTTAATGCATGTATAGCACTACCATTTGATAATTAAAAACTTCCGGGAAAACAAGCTACAATGAATGCCAGAATGCAAAAAAGTCATAGAAATCCAAACCCAATGTTCTCTAAAGTATAATTTGATGTACTATTCTTTCATAATATTTCATTAGTAACCCAGTAAAATGATCTGAGAAAACAAAGGTTAATCCACTCTTTATATATTTTCTCTAAACATTGCTTTAAGAAAAAGATTGTCTTTGAGTCAGTCACATTATGCCAGGCACTGCAATCCTTCCTTTACTACAGGATAGACATGTAGGCTACAGTATGAAATAAGAAGCCTGGATTCCATGTCCTGATTTACTAGAGAGAATAAAGGATTACAAGTAAAAAGTCTGTGTGATCAAAGACATCTATTTAATATAAACTCTAACCATCAATTCTTTGACTGGGTAAAGTAATAGTTTAAACGTATTCTAAACTTCTTGGGGGCAAATGTATAACACAAACTCTGAATATATTAGTAAACTGTAAAGTAGATTCTCCTCAACTGGTTCTCAATTTTGGCTGCTCTTTGGAATTGGGGGAGCTTTCAAAAATACTGATGCTGAATCCAATTCCAAGTATTCTAATTTAACTGGACTGAGGTGCAGGCTGTAAAGATTCTTTGGGTAATTTTAAGTGTAGCTAAGACTGAGAACTACTGTTCTAAGCTCATACACAATTATTTTAAGATCAGGTTAACAAAACATGTTCTATCTAGTTGTTTACTAAATTAATGCCAACAGCACCAAAGGATGTGAACACAGTTTTGGGTAACACTAAACATGAAGAGTTTTTACAGAATGAGAAAATGTATGGCCTTTGAATGGGATATATTTTTTAGAATTTTAGAGACATGAAGTTACTGCAATTTAAATTCTATAAAAGAAATGGAATTTCAGGAGGACCTGAGAGAGTGGAATTGCATCCAGACCGGATCTGACAGGAACTGGTGGAGGCCAGCATCATAATTCATCTTTACATCTCCAGCTTAGATACACTATTGTGCTTGCTAAATTAAATGGGAAATAAAGGCCAAACTTGCAAGTAAAGTTTAAAGACCTCTTCCCCCTCAGAAAATAGCTGGTGTTCATGAAGTTCATAGTGTAACTTTAGTAGTCAGTTCAAAGAAAATGTTAGAAAATTAAAATGAACCCCCTTCCCTTAGTAATTTAGTTTGAAAATATTTTTTTAGAGAGTATATATCATTTTAACAATGGTGAGCAAAGTTCTGCTTCAATATCAGTTCTGAATTAAAAATGCGCCCACTTGAAAGATTTATCAAATGAAGAACAGTAATTCACAAAATGGATATTTACTACGAAGAATATTTAATTATGATAAATTGAGAGTAGATTATGAAGTCCTTGAGGGCAGCAACTGGCTCTCATTCAGTTTTGTATCCTTCAATACCAAGCACCTAGGAGGTACTCAATAAATATAGGTTCAATTAATGAGTTTGTTTCAGACTAGCATTAATCAACTTCAAGGTCAGCAGATATAATGTTAGAAAAATACTAATAAAAATAATTATTTAACATGCTAAATAATTCAAAGAGTAAACTTTGCATACGGATACTACTTTCTTGGCTAAAATGACATAAAAATTAAAACAAAAAACAAACAGAAAACCATATTGGATATTGTGAGAGGGGAATAAGAAATAGTTGGGGACTTCCCTGGTGGCACAGTGGTAGAGAATCTGCCTGCCAATGCAGGGGACATGGGTTCGAGCCCTGGTCCGGGAAGATCTCACATGTCTCGTAGCAACTAAGCTGTGCTCCACAACTTCTGAGCCTGTGCTCTAGAGCCCACAGGCCACAACTACTGAAGCCCGCGTGCCTAGAGCCCGTGCTCCACAACAAGAGAAGCCACCGCAGTGAGAAGCACGCGGACCGCAAGGAAGAATAGCTCCCACTCGCCGCAACTAGAGGAAGCCCGCGCGCAGCAACAAAGACCCAACGCAGCCAAAAATAAATAAATAAATAATAAATTTATTAAAAAAGAAAAGAGTTGATTCCTTTAGACATACAATCTTATTAATGATGCAAAAGCCACAGAGGGACAGAATTTCAGAGTTCTAAGAGACCTTACATAATAATTCATTACAAGAAAAATGCCACATGACCATACAAAATTGAAAAATGACACAGGAATTCACGTCAAGATTCTGTGGTCTGAGATGGACTTGAAGTTATATCTTGAGGTAAGGAAACACCACAGAAAGGGAGCAGAGAGCATTCAAGATGAGTTTAACTGTATGAACAAAAATCTAGTTAGAAAAGTACAAGATATTTTTGAAATTAAAAAAATAATTTGATAGGAATACAGTATTTATACATGAGTGAGAGAAAAGACAAGGCTGGGAGTATTTAATTCTCAATTAAGGAATCTGGACTGAAAAGGTAGGATTTGAATGGTTTTTAAATAAAGTCAACAATTTATCAAGGATATACTACCTGATCCTTTTGTGTTCTACTGAAGGCATCACAAACAACAAAAACACCCAAATGGACTGTTAGGGAATGAATACTCCTTTCATTTATACATTTTACCTTAATAGTCTTTTTAAAGTACCGAGGTATATAAACACATTTTAGAAGAGTGAGAGTGGAGTAATGGGGCCCATTTATATGATTTATTAGTTTGATTTTACTTTTTTTAAAAACAGGGAACATGTTTAATTTTTTTTTTTTTTTTTGTGGTACGCGGGCCTCCGCGGAGCACAGTCTCCGGACGCGCAGGCTCAGCGGCCATGGCTCACGGGCCCAGCCGCTCCGCGACATGTGGGATCCTCCCGGACCGGGGCACGAACCCGTGTCCCCTGCATCGGCAGGCAGACTCTCAACCACTGCGCCCCCAGGGAAAATGAAAAAATGTATAGCAGCTGTCTAACCAGAGAATGGCCTATTCCTTAAGGTATAATCTGATTTGAATAGAATTATTTAGAAATATCAAAGCTAAATTCCATTCCTACTGTTTTTATTGCTTATAATGAGTAACGGGCATAGCTCTTACACTATTCTTAGCATGAAACTTGGCACTTTGGCACTACACTGATGTCAACTCAATTTAGAGTAGGAACTCAGTTATCAATTAAATACAGAAATGAGAAAGCGGTGTTCTGTTGAATATTACCACACAGCATTCCAAATTTCACATTACATTTTGGAACCATCCTTTTTTCCTTACATATTTTATTTCAAAGAATTGTGGGGACTTCCCTGGTGGCACAGTGGTTAAGAATCCGCCTGCCAGTGCAGGGGACATGGGTTCGAGCTCTGGTCCGGGAAGATCCCACATGTCGCAGAGCAACTAAGCCTGTGTGTCACAACTACTGCCTGTGAGCCACAACTACAGAGCCCGCATGCCACAACTACTGAAGTCTGCACGCCTAGAGTCTGTGCTCCACAGCAAGAGAAGCCACCGCAATAAGAAGCCCCTGCTCGTCACAACTAGAGAAAGCCCGAGCGCAGCAACGAAGACCCAATGCAGCCAAAATTAAAATAAAACAAATAAACTTATTTTCAAAAATTGTGGAAAATGTCAAACATAAACAAAAGTTTAATAAAACCGCATGAACCCATAACCCAGCATCAGCAATTATCAACCTTCTGCTAATGTTGTTTCAACTACCCATCTTTATTTCTTCTAAAATATTTTAAAACAATTCTCAGACATGATATAGTTTATACATAAATGTTTCAAAATGTACCCCTAACAGATACAGACTTAATATAAAAAGTCACATTAAAGAGCCTGTTCATCCTGAAATTTTTCCCTTAGTAAATGGCTCAAGTCAAAACCTCAGAGTCATCCTTGACTTATCTTTCTCTCATACTCCAGAGCTACTATGACATGCAATACTGGTTAGAGTCTGAACCTCCCCTGCTATGCTATGATTATTTAAGTCATAACACCTTTTGCCTGTCCTATGGCCACAGCTCCCTAACTGGTCTCCCTAGCACCCCTGCAACCTCAGATTCTGCACTTGTCACTTCTGCCTAAAATGCTTTTCCTCCAAAAAAATCTGGGAACTGTCACTTCCTTGAGGTCTTTTCGAATTTGATCCTATTAGAAAGGCTTGCCCTTACCATCATGTCTATACAACATGGCAACAACCATCACCCCTGCCCTTAACCTATCCCTTTTGGCAGTCTTCTCCATCACCACCTGATGTATTTACTAGTTTGTCTTATCCTGTTAGATTGTAAGCTTCAGGAGGGCATTGTGTTGATTTTATTCACTTTTGTATCACTAGTGTCCAAAATTGTAGTGACACACAGACATGGAGTAGGCACTTAAGTAAGACTGAAAATTATTTGATAACTAACAGATTATAATTTTAAAACTTTTTCCTAGAGAATTTGAAACAATGAGTAATTGAAATTCATTTGGGAAGTACATCTTGAGATCTTTGTCAGAATTTTTAAATCAAGTCTATCAATTATTTAAATCAATTTGTAATATATGTGTCCTATTTAAGCAGTGCGAATTATGCACCTTGAAAACATATCTAGATGTTTGTATGTATTTATTTTTATTTATTTACTTATGGCCCCACCGCGTGGCATGCGGGATCTTAGTTCCCCCACCAGGGATCTAACCCCTGCAGTGGAAGCCAGGAGTCGTAACCATTGGGCCACCAGGTAAGTCCCTCTATCTGTATTTAAAAGAGTGGCATTACTTAGTGTCAAATCTGCATTCAGCATCTAGAATCACATGGAATCGGCACTAAAACAACACCAAAGCTCACAATATAGGCAGCCATTATCTTGCTCTAGTTCTATGATTCTTTGCCAAAAATAGTGCAATGTAAGATCAACTATGCCAATAAAACCGGGGTAAAGGAGATTAGGAAAGCAGTGATGCAATACAAATGATTTATTTCAGTATCAATTTGGTATGTCATATTAGAAAACTATTTTTGTTTTCTCTTTACAAAAGAGAATGTTGTTGCTACTATGACTATGTCATCAACTTAAACACCAGACTGTTTACAACCCATGTTGTGGTGAAATTTACATCTGTTCGTAGATTTAACTGAGTTGGCATAATGTGGGTGATGACTGTAGAAAACTGTCCAAGTTCCCTAGTACTGACACTTCCTTGATTTCTGAATACCGCGAGACGGTCAGCTTTTCCCCTTAAAGTGTATTTGAAAAATGTCCCTGTGACTATAAGCACAACATGAATCTTCCCTTTCTCTCAAACAGCCCTACTGTCAGTGCTTCCCATTTCGAAAATGAGTGGGAACCCCCCCAAACTCAGTGGCCCTGGCAAAGTCTGGACGCCAACTGGCGATCTCCATTTCTCCCGCGGACTGCCAAGCCCAGGGACCGTCTTCTCGGGGTGAGAGGACAGCAGGGAACTGTGCTGGCAGCTCTCTGGGTTGAGGGGCAGGGAAAGGAAACTTCCTTCTTGGACTCGGCGAGGAGAGTGAGAGAGACGAAATGAAAGGGTGGGGGTGGCTCAAGAACAGTCTCTGTTACGCCGCGGACTCGCAAGGCCTCCGCCAGCCCCGGGAGGGAGGTCACACGAGCACCGGCGTCGTGAGGTCAGAAAGGCGGGTGGTGCTGTGCCTCGGCCCGAAGCCAAAATCAAGGCGACCTCCAGAGGAGGGAGGAAGCTCCGGGCCCCGTCCCCACTCCGCCTCGCTTCCCTGGGAGCGGCGGTTGGGCAGGAGCGGGGAGGAAAACGGCCGCCGGGCCCAGAGGGGCACCAGGCCGCGCCCATCACCCGGGCCTTCGGCCGCAGCAGGCCCACCGGGCGGTCGGCGAAGCCGGGTGCGGAGGGCGCGGCCGCCTCGGGTGAACCCTCCCTGGCTCCTTCGGGAGTCGCCACCCCTTCTTCCCGCCGCGGTACCTGCACTGCACGACTGAGGAAGGTGCCCGCGTCGGCCGCCAGCTTCTTCACGTTGAAGTCCATGATGTTCATCCTGGGAGGCAGCCGGGCGGAGCCGCCGGCTGACCTAGCGGGGAGGCTGAGGCGCCGCGGCCGGGCTGGGGCGCCGGGCGAGTGGCGGGGGCAGACGTGGTAGGTGGAGGGAGGTGGCGCCAGTCCCGCCGCCGCAGCTGTCGTTTCCGTGAAGGGGGAGAGAGAGGGTGGGGCGAGGGGAGAGAACTAACGCCTCGGAGCCGGCCGCGCGCCCAGGCGGCGGCCGAGACACAGGGCCTGTCCCGCCGGGAGTGCCGCCACTAACATCGGCAGGGGCCGCGGTGGGCCTGTAGAGGACGACCGGGAAACCCGGCCGTGAAAGGCCGGGTCCCCGACGGAGGAAGAGAGCGCGGGCTGCGGGGCGGAGCCTTTGTAGAGGTTATCACGGGAACAGCGACCCCTTCAGGATCGCCGCGGGGCGCGCCGGGAGCTTGGCCAGTTCCGCCTTGGGGAGGGTCGTGTTCCGTGTCAGGTGCGCGCCGCTGTGCGGCTGAGGCGCTGCGTGTTTGCAATTAAGCCCCTGAGAACCAAGAGCAGAGACAACCCAAATCCCCCCTTTTTGTTTTAAGTGAAAATATGGAAGTTGTAGCATAAAATTACAGTATCTGTGAAATTAGAACCACCAGCTCCCTGTCATCTTGTAGCTCCCGCGCCCCGCGCCCCGCTGCTCCCTGACGCCTGGATGGCACTTGGCGAACGTTTGCAGAATAGGATCGAATTTAATGTCCCCACCGAGGCTGTCGTTCATTCATTCAGCATTATTGAGTATCTGCCGTGTACCAGGATTGAATCGTCCTGGAGACACCATGCTGAACAAGACTGTCCCTGCCCTCAGGAAGCTCTCAGTTTGGTTACTTGACAACCTTCAGAGACACCCCCCTCCCCCTGCTCCAGTTCTGTTTCTATTTGCTGCCACAAGGATTTTGTGACTGCCTAACGTGCTGGATTACAAGATCAACACTAGGTGCATACTTGGTGCGAAATACGGTGCCCAGGACACCAAGTGCCGGGTGGAGAACGTATAAGATGGTGAGTGAGATAGAATAACCCTTAACTATTCAGCGAGGCGAATTTTAATAACTAATGAAAATATGATGTGACTTTTAATAACTAATGAGAATATGATGTGAAATCTGTTCAAAACCCGGTAATTCCGAATGGCTTCTAAAGCAGTCTTCAGGATACAGCCTATGCTTGAACTAATTTAAAACAGGTGCAAGAACGGAGGGAGAGACGTTAGTATTTCAAGAGTAAAAAAAAGCTCTATGTATTTTGTGTCTCTGTGCTTTTGTGTTACAATAGGACTGGAAAAATGCAGGCCCGGCAGGCAATGAAATGAGCTCACATTCATGCTTCAGTGTTGTACTGAAACAGCGGTCACAGCAGTAGGAGCTATGTTAAAGGCACAAAGATTAGTTCCTAAGGGTATTATAAGGAACAGCAGATAACATAAATATTTGTGTTCTTTGTGGTGGTGACAGAAGCAACCACTTCTTTCCAAGGTAACTACGAAAGAAAGAGCCAACTCCATCTATCTTTCTTCTCATTTTTCCAGAAATATGGAAAAGGAAATATGTAATCAGGAATCTTGTTCTTTACTGTCCATTTTAGATTTTTATGTGGAAAACATTTTATCTCTCTCCAGATGTCTGTCTTCACAAGTATATTTGTCATAATCTATGTCTGTTTCTACAAAAGGAACACAACACCTTCACCATTAGAGTCCTCTTCCTCAAACTTGTAGATCTCCTGATTTGAAAAAAAATCTTCACTTGTTCCTGTTGAGCCCTCTATAGCTATAATACTGATTCTTTTGGTTCACTGACAAATTCATAGACTAGTGTGTTGTCTCTATTTCCTTACCATCCTTACCATCTTAGAATTTCCTGCCTAGTTCCATGCAGTTGATTTCCACTTCTGTAACTATACCTAAACAGCATTCCTGAGGTTGCCAGTTATCTTCCTGATAAATCAAACGGCCTTTTCTCAGACTTCTACAGTGACTCTACCCAGCTCCTTCCCACAACACACCTCTTTCCAGGGCCTTATTGTTTCCTGGTTTCCCTGCTACCTCCTGGACTTTCTCACTCTATTTTGCTGGCACTTCTGATGACTTTACTGTAAGTATTCCTTAAGCTCAATGTTTAGTACTTATTTATTGTTGTTGTTTTCTTTGATTAGTTTCTTAATTGAAACTTCAGTTATACTACTTCATTCTTTCATTCATTCATTTAGTAAATATTTTTTGAACATCTGTGTGCCACATGGCATTGTTCTTATGACTGGGAATATAGGCAACAAGACAGACAGCGCTTGCTCTCATGGGAGTTTATAACTAATCCCATAAAACAGAAATTGAATAAGTAGTCATAAGTATGATAAAATGTCTAGGGGAGTCCAGAGTGCTCTTAAATGTTCACCTCCAGCCTGTACCTAGTAACCTGAATTTTAATTTGGAGGCTTGGTCTTTCTGTAAGTGTTCCAGATCACCCTTTAACACTTTCTTTTTCTGTCTGCCATACTAACTTCTTATTCCAATAGTTCAAGGTATTAGGAAAGCAATATTTTAAAGTGCATATAAAGTGCTGAATATCTGAAATTATCCCCAAAGTTTTTAGCTTAAAAAATAAACAAAATTTTTATAAAAATGGCATTTTAGGTAGTATATATTTTAATGTTTTTTTTTTGTAGTGGCTGACAAAGTGTTCATTAACTTATGTTTAGACCAATGACATCGAAAGTGAAAGTATGTATACTTCATGGGTGTGCAAGATGATACACTGGGGCACATAAAGATATATTAGAAGTTTGGCTTGTGTTTACTTTTATCTAATAAATAGAAAAGTTTGTTTCATTAATTTTTAAAAAATACGGATTGACACTGGTGTCCCCACCTTGTGTTTATCAGATAGACACACATCACAAACAAACAAACATGAAGTATCCTAAGGGAAGAGTTGGAATTCCACAACTTGGAAGAGTTGAAATTAGTACTTTACTTTGATTATGTGCTTCAGCATATGGTTACATACTACATTGTGACTGGTTCCATGTCTTTGTAGATTATATTATCTATCTAGCTTTAACTGAATAAAACTTCACAGTAATGGACAGGTAGCCTAAAGAGTTTTCCCCAAATAAATCATCATTAAAAGTGTTGATACAAGCATAAGCAAACAGAAATGCCAGAATCGATACTTCTACTTGCTGCATTTATCAGGAAGATTGTTGAAATAGGGATTAAAAGATGATAATACTTGGTTCCAGCTTTCAGGAAACTCAGAATCTAGTAGGGGAAATAAACTTGTAAAGCAGTGTGTGAACAGTACCTGTAAAAAGCTTGTTTAAGATTGGGCAAGGGTGAGAAAGTGTAGAGGAGGTGGGTATTTATCAGAATAGGGGAGGTGATAAGACTTCTTGAGCTGGCTTTTTTTTTTTTAAACATCTTTATTGGAGTATAATTACTTTACAATGGTGTGTTAGTTTCTGCTTTATAACAAAGTGAATCAGTTATACATATACATATGTCCCCATATCTCTTCCCTCTTGCGTCTCCCTCCTTCCCACCCTCCCTATCCCACCCCTCTAGGTGGTCACAAAGCACTGAGCTGATCTTCCTGTCTTGAGCTGGCTTTTGATGGAGTTCATCTGGCAGATTGAGGCATGAGGGTGGGGAGAGATGATCACACTTTCAACTTAGAAATATCAGGTTTTGGGCAGTGTGGATAATGGGTTGGAGAGGGGAAAAGACAGGTAGCAAGAGTGATTAGGTATCTATTGCCATACTCACCCTGTACTCTGCTATCTTGAAATCTTGGATTTGGAAACTCTGTTTTGACCAAAATTCCCCCTCCTTTGATCTCTAACTTCTTTACTCATGTGAGTGTGTTCTCATCATCATCAAGGCCTGCAATCCCATGCCTTGTTTTTATTTGTCCTATTTTTAACTTTCACCAGTACTCTCAGTTCCTTTATCCTTCTGACCTATCCGTCTACTTTCCTGGTTGAATGTTTTCTCTGTGTGTGCTTTCAAACTGCCAAGCATCATTAGGGAGAATTGTACAACCTTGTAGATGGATGCTCGTATCAATGCATGATTGCTAACTTCCATTGAACCTTTATAACTACCTAAAATGCTTCTGCTTCTTCCTAATTAACTCTTTTTCAGACACTCTGCAGAGCCTACTGCAAAATTTTGCCACTCTCCTAAGATGCCTGCCTTATTCTCATATACTCTTATTTTTAGCCTTCGATACTTTTTCTCTGCAGAGAAACTATGAATCATCAAGCTATATGGAGGGAGCTCCTTCAATAAAATTCTCTTATTTCTACCTCTTATCCTTCTCCACACTCCTCCCCCAAATACTGCCAAATATTTCAAAGGAACTGTCCTAGGTGTTCTCTTCTGATTTGAGCTACTGCTTTCTTAATCTTGGCTGCATATTGGCATCACCTGGAGAGTTTAAGCATACACTGATGCCTAGATCACAACCCCAGAGCATGGACTGGGCATTCGGGTGGTCAGAAGTTCCCACAGGTGATTCTAATGTGTGGCCAAGGTTGAGAATGTACGTATCATCCTCTGAGAACTCGGTCTGCCAGTCTCTACCCTCTGCCTACAGATACATTACGTTTCTCATTTTCTGGGCAGCAACCATTTCTTGTTCATTTTAATATTTTTATGGTCTACATTCCTGGCAACATAGTGGATTCTCAAATACTCTTGTTAAATGAATAAAGTAATCAAATAAAGCTGCATACAGTTCTTTTGTGACTCCTCCTCCCCAACCTAAATTCCAACTACAGATTCAGTATTTCCAGTGCTGAGCCTACTGTAGTTTACTCTTTCTGAAAGTTACTTTTCTTTTTGGGTTTCCTGTAACTTTAAGTTGAATTATATGCACCAAGTCACCTAAGCTAGAAATCTGATCCCCTTTGATTATTTCCTCTTATTTCCCATGTCTGATTGATCGAGTCCTGGCAGTTTTTTTCCTCTGAACTGTTTCTTGTCTTTATCCTCTTTTTAAAAAATTGAGGTATAATTGACATTTAACATTATATTAGTTTTAAGTGTACAATGTAAAGATTCGCTATTTGTATACATTGTGAAATGATCACCACGATTATTCTAGTTAACAGTCACCTTACATAGTTAAAACAATTTTTTTTCTTGTGATGAGAACTTCTAAGATCTACTCTCTTAGCAACTTTCAAATATTGAATACAGCATTAGTAACTATAGTCACCAGACTGTATATTACATCCCCAGGACGTGTTTATCACTGAAGGTTTATATATTTTGACTCCCGTCACCTATTTCTTCTTGTCCCCTTCCCCCTCTGGCAACCACCAATCAGTTCTTTGTATCCATGAGCTAGTTTCTTTTGTTTTTATTTCTATTTAGATTCCACATATAAGTGAGATCATATACTATCTGTCTTTGTCTGACTTACTTTACTTAGCATAATACCCTCAAGATCCATCCATGTTGTTGCAAATGGCAAGATTTCATTCTTTTTATGGCTACATAATAGTCCATTGTGTATATATACCACATTTTCTTTATCCTTTCATCCGTTGATGGACACTTAGGTTGTTTTTATATCTTGGCTATGGTAAATAATGCTGTAATGAACATGGGGGTGCAGATATCTTTTTGAGTTAGTGTTTTTGTTTTCTTCGGATAAATACTGAGAGGTGGAATTGCTAGGTCATATGGTAATTCTATTTTTAATTTTTTGAGGAATCTCCTTACTGCTTTCCATAGTGACTGCACCAATTTACATTCCCACTAACAGTGCATGTCCCTTTTTTCCACATCCTCACCAATATCTGTTATTTGTTGTCTTTTTGATAATAGCCATTCTGACCTGTGTGAGGTAATATTTCACTGTGATTTTGATTTGAATTTCCCTGATGATCAGTGATGTTGAGCATCTTTTCATGTACCTGATGGCCATCTGTATGTCTTCTTTGGAAAAATGTCTATTCAGATCTTCAGCCCATTTAAAAAATTGGATTTTCTTTTTTTTTTGCTATTGAGTAGTATGAATTCTTTATATATTTTAGATATTAATCCCTCATCAGATATGTTACTTGAAAATATTTTCTCCCACTCAGTAGGTTGCTTTTTCATGTTGTTGGTGTGGTGGTTTCCTTTGCTGTGCAAA
>NC_041217.1:107950408-107957374 GCF_002837175.3 Physeter macrocephalus
GAGAAAACCATAATTCAAAGAGTCATGTACCACAATGTTCATTGCAGCTCTATTTACAATAGCCAGGACATGGAAGCAACCTAAGTGTCCATCGACAGATGAATGGATAAAGAAGATGTGGCGCATATATACAATGGAATATTATTTAGCCATAAAAAGAAATGAAATTGAGTTATTTGTAGTGAGGTGGATGGACCTAGAGACTGGTAGTGAGGTGGATGGACCTAGAGACTGTCATAGAATGAAGTAAGTCAGAAAGAGAAAGACAAACACCGTATTCTACACACATATATGGAATCTAAAAAAAAAAGGTTCTAGAGAACCTAGGGGCAAGACAGGAGTAAAGACGCAGACGTAGAGAATAGACTTGAGGACACGGGGAGGAGAAAGGGTAAGTTGGGATGAAATGAGAGAGTGGCATGGACATATATACACTACCAAATGTAAAATAGATAGCTAGTGGGAAGCAGCCACATAGCACAGGGAGATCAGTTCAGTGCTTTGTGTCAACTTAGAGGGGTGGGATAGGGAGGGTAGGAGGGAGACGCAAGTGGGAGGAGATATGGGGCTATATGTATATGTACAGCTGATTATAAAGCAGAAACTAACACACCATTGTAAAGCAATTATACTCCAATAAAGATGTTAAAAAATAAAGTTAAAAAAATTAAAAAATTTTAAAAAATTAAAAAATCTCCAAGACTTACCTCAAAGAACTTACCACCTATGTTTTCCTGTTGGAGTTTTATGATTTCAGGTCTTATGTTGAAGTCTTTAATCGATTTTGAGTAAATTTTTGTACATAGTGTAAGATAATGGTCCAATTTCATTCTTTTGCATGTGACTGTCCAGTTTTCCCAATACCATTTATTGGAAGAGACCGTCTTTTCTCCATTGTATATTCTTGCTTCCTTTGTCATAAGTTGACCATATAAATGTAGATTTATTTCTGGGTGGTCTGTTCTGTTTTATTGATTTATGTGTCTGTTTTTATGCCAATACTACACTTAAAAAATTATTTTAGCCCTGTACTATAGTTTCAAGTCAGGGAGCATGATGCCCCTAGCTTTGTTCTTCTTTCTCAAGATTGCTTTGGCTATTCAGGGTCTTTTATGGTTCTATACACATTTTAGGATTGTTTGTTTTATTTATGTGAAAAATGCCATTGGAATTTTGATAGGGATTGTGTTGAATCTGTAGATTGCTTTGGGTAGAATGGACATTTTAATAATATTGATTCTTCCAATTCATGAGCATGACATATCTTTCCATTTATTTGTTCCTTCAATTTTTTCCACTAATGTTTTATAGTTTTAAATATACAGGTCTTTCACCTCCTTGATTAAATTTGTCCCTAGGAATTTTATAATTTTCGATGCTTTCTTCATTTCTCTTTCTGATAGTTCATTATTACTGCATATAAACACAACAGATTTTTGTATATTGATTTTGTATCATGCAACTTTACTGACTTTATTTATTAGTTCTAACAATTTGTTTTGGTGGAGTCTTTAGGGTTTTCCGTATCATGTGATCTGCAAATAGTGATAGTTTCCTTCTTCCTTTCTAACTTGGATGCCTTTTATTTCTCTCTTTTTGCCAAATTTCTCTGGCTAGGACTTCTGATACTATGTTGAATAAAGTGGAAAGAGTTGGCATCCTTGTCTTGTTCCTGATCTTAAGGGAAATGCTTTTAGCTTTTCATCTTTGAGTATGTTAGTTGTGGGCTTCTCATGTGTTGAGGTTTTTTTAAATCAGAAATGAGTGTTGGATATTGTCAAATGCTTTCTCTGCATCTATTGAGATGATCATATGATTTTTACCCTTCATTTTGTTAATGTGGTATATCACATTGATTGATTTGTGGATATTGAACCATCCTTGCACCCCTGAATAAATCCCACTTGGTCATGGTATATGATCTTTTTAATATATTGTTGAACTCAGTTTGCTAAGATTATATTGAAAATTTTTGCATCTGTGTTCACTAGGTATATTGGCTTCTAATTTTCTTTTCTTGTGGTATCCTTGTTGCAAGGTTTTTGATTACTGATTCAATCTCCTTCTAGTAATTAGTCAGTTCAGATTTTCTGTTTCTTCCTGATTCAGTATTGGTAGGTTGCATGTTTCTAGGAATGTATCCATTTCTTCTAGGTTGACAAATTTGTTGGCTTATAATTGTTCATAGTGCTCTTTTATGATCCTGTGTATTTCTGTGATATCAGTTGTAATAGCTCTTCTTTCATTTCTGATTTTTTTTATTGAGTCCTCTCTTTTGCTTGGTGAGTCTAGCTAAAGGTTTGTGAATTTTATATTTTCAAAGAACCAACTCTTAGGTTCATTGATCTTTTCTATTGTCTTTTTAGTCTCTATTTTATTTATTTCTGCTCTAATGTTTGTTATTTCTTTCTTTTTACTAACTTTGTGCTTCATTTGTTCTTCTTTTTCTGGTTCCTTTAAGTGTAAAGATGGAGTGTTTATTTGAGATTTTTCTTGTTCTTGAGATAGGCCTGTATCACTATGAAATTACTTCTTAGAACTGCTTTTGCTGCATCCCATAGATTTTGCAATGCTATATTTCTATTTTCATTTGTCTCAAGGTATTTTTAATTTTCCCTTTGATTTCTTTGTTGACCCATTTGTTGTTAAGTAGCATGTTGTTTAATCTCCACATATTTGTGATTTTCTAGTTTTCTTCTTGTAATTCATTTCTAGTATATTATTGTGGTTGGAAAAGATGCTTGATATGATTTCAATCTTAAGTTTAAGATTTGTTTTGTGCTCTAACATGATCTATCATGGAGAATCTTCCATGTGCACTTGAGAAGAATGTGTATTGTTTCAGGGTGGAATGTTCTGTATGTCTGTTATGTTCATCTGGTCTAACATGTTATTTAAGGCTGATGTTTTTAAATTTTCAGTCTGGATGATCTATCCATTCATGTAAATGGGGTATTGAAGTCCTCTACCATTGTACTGCAGTCTTTTTTTCTCTTTAGGTCTATTAATATTTGCTTTATATATTTAGGTGCTCCTATGTTGGGTGCATAAATGTTTACAAATGTTGTATCTTCTTTTTGGATTGACTTCTTTATCATTATGTAATGCTCTTCTTTGTCTCTTATTATAGTCTTTGTTTTAAAGTCTATTTTGTCTGATATAAGTATGCTACTCTTTCTTTGGTTTTCATTTTCATAGAATATCTTTTTTCATCTTTTCACTTTCAGGCTGTGTGTGTCCTGACATCTGAAGTGAGTCTCTTGTAGGCAGCATGTATGAGTCTTGTTTTTTTGTTTTTTTTTTAACCCATTTATCCACTCTATGTCTTTTGATTGGAGAATTAAGTAATTTTCATTTAAAGAAATTATTGAAAGGTATGCACTTATTGCCATTTTGTTAATTGTTTTCTGGTTGTTTTGTAGTTCCTCTCTGTTCCTTTCTTCTTCTCTTGCTCTCTTCTTTTGTGGTTTGATGAGTTTTTAGTGGTATACTTATATTTCTTTCTCTATCTGTTTTATGTATCTACTATATGATTTTGCTTTGTGGTTATCATGAGGCTTACACATAACAACTTATACCTATAACAGTCTTTCTTAAGTCAGTAACTTAAATTTGATTGCACCTAAAGTTCTCTATTTTTACGCTACTGTTTCCCCATTTTATGTTTTTTTTAAACTTTAAACATTTTATTATGAAAATTTCAATCATACACATACTTAGTGAAAACAGTATAATAAATTCCCATATTCCATCACCCAGTGTCAATAATTATCAGTTTAACAATCTTTCAACTTTTTTCAAAAATAAGAACTACTTGAGTCATATCTTACAGATATCCTATTCAATTTCTTGCCCAGTCATTTCTATTCCTTATGGACTTTAAGACACCTCATGTTAATTTCAATAGATTTTCTTATCTCTTGCTTCCCTGAGAAGATAGGCTATTCAGTTTGAGATCTGCCATTTTCCCTTCCCTACCACTTCAAAATATTTCAGAATTCTGTTCTTTCTTTTTTCTCTATCATTTTTAAAATTTTATTTATTTCTTTATACAGCAGGTTCTTGTTAGTCATCAATTTTATACACATCAGTGTATACATGTCAATCCCAATCACCCAATTCATCACACCACCCCCCTCACCCCACCGCTGCTTTCCCCCCTTGGTGTCCTTATGTTTGTTCTCTACATCTGTGTCTCAATTTCTGCCCTGCAGACCGGTTCATCTGTACCATTTTTCTAGGTTCCACAGATATGCATTAATATACGATATTTGTTTTTCTCTTTATAACTTACTGCACTCTGTATGACAGTCTTTAGATACATCCACGTCTCAACGGTCATATGGTAATTCCATTTTTAGTTTTTAAGGAACCTCCATACTGTGCTCCATAGTGGCTGTATCAATTTACATTCCCACCAACAGTGCAAGAGGGTTCGCTTTTCTCCACACCCTATCCAGCATTTGTTGTTTGTAGATATTCTTTTGATGCCCATACTAACTTGTGTGAGGTGATACCTCGTAGTTTTGATTTGCATTTCTCTAATAATTAGTGATGTTGAGCAGCTTTTCATGTGCTTGTTGGCCATCTGTATGTCTTCTTTGGAGAAATGTCTGTTTAGGTCTTCTGCCCATTTTTGGATTGGGTTGTTTGTTTTTTTAATATTGAGCTGCATGAGCTGTTTATATATTTTGGAGATTAATCCTTTGTCCATGGATTCGTTTGCAAATATTTTCTCCCATTCTGAGGGTTGTCTTTTTGTCTTGTTTATAGTTTCCTTTGCTGTGCAAAAGCTTTGCAGTTTCATCAGGTCCCATTTGTTTATTTTTGTTTTTATTTCCATTATTTTGGTGTTAGGGAGTGTTCTAATTTCATTCTTTTACATGTAGCTGTCCAGTTTTCCCAGCACCACTTATTGAAGAGACTGTCTTTTCTCCATTGTGTATCCTTGCGTCCTTTGTCATAGATTAGTTGACCATAGGTGCATGGGTTTATCTCTGGGCTTTCTATCTTGTTCCATTGATATATATTTCTGTTTTTGTGTCAGTACCATATCGTCTTAATTACTGTAGCTTTGTAGTATAGTTTGAAGTCAGGAAGTCTGAGTCCTCCAGCTCTGCTTTTTTCCCTCAAGACTGCTTTGGCTATTCGGGGTCTTTTGTGTCTCCATACAAATTTTAAGATTTGTTGTTCTACTTCTGTAAAAAATGCCATTGGTAATTTGATAGGGATTGCATTGAATCTGTAGATTGCTTTGGGTAGTATAGTCATTTTCACAATATTGATTCCTCTAATCCAAGAACATGGTATGTCTCTCCATCTGTTGGTGTCATCTTTCATTTCTTTCATCAGTGTCTGATAGTTTTCTGCATACAGGTCTACTGTCTCCCTAGGTAGGTTTATTCCTAGGTATTTTATTCTTTTTGTTGCAGTGGTAAATGGGAGTGTTTCCTTAATTTCTCTTTCAGATTTTTCATCATTAGTGTATAGGAATGCAAGAGATTTCTGTGCGTTAATTTTGTATCCTGCAACTTTACCAAATTCATTGATTAGCTCTAGTAGTTTTCTGGTGGCATCTTTAGGATTCTCTATGTATAGTATCATGTCATCTGCAAACAGTGACAGTTTTACTTCTTCTTTCCAATTTGTATTCCTTTTATTTCTTTTTCTTCTCTGATTGCCATGTCTAGGACTTCCAAAACTATGTGGAATAATAGTGATGAGAGTGGACATCCTTGTCTTATTACTGATCTTAGAGGAAATGCTTTCAGTTTTTCACAATTGAGAATGATGTTTGCTGTGGGTTTGTCGTATATGGCCTTAATTATGTTGAGGTAGGTTCCCTCTATGTCCACTTTCTGGAGAGTTTTTATCATAAATGGGTGTTGAATTTTGTCACAAGCTTTTTCTGCATCTCTTGAGATGATCATGTGGTTTTTATTCTTCAATTTGTTAATACGGTGTATCACATTGATTAATTTGCGTACATTGAAGAATCCTTGCATCGCTTAGATAAATCCCACTTGATCATGGTGTATGATTCTTTTAATGTGTTGTTGGATTCTGTTTGCTAGTGCTTTGTTGAGGATTTTTGCATGTATATTCATCAGTGATATTGGTCTGTAATTTTCTTATTTTGTAGTATCTTTGTCTGTTCTGGTATTAGGGTGATTCTGGCCTCATAGAATGAGTTTGGAAATGTTCCTTACTCTGAAATTTTGGGGAAGAGTTTGAGAAGGATGGGTGTTAGCTCTTCTCTAAATGTTTGATAGAATTCACTTGTGAAGCCATGTGGTCCTGGACTTTTGTTTGTTGGAAGATTTTTAATCATAGTTTCAATTTCACTACTTGTGATTGGTCTGTTCATATTTTCTGTTTCTTCCTGGTTCAGTCTTGGAAGGTTATACCTTTCTAAGAATTTTTCCATTTCTTCCAAGTTGTCCATTTAATTGGCATAGAGTTGCTGGTAGTAGTGTCTTAAGATGCTTTGTATTTCTGTATCCGTTTTTGTGTGTGTGTGTGTGTGTGTGTGTGTTACCGGGCCTTTCACTGTTGTGGCCTCTCCCATTGTGGAGCACAGGCTCCGGACGCACAGGCTCAGTGGCCATGGCTCACGGGCTCAGCCGCTCCGTGGCATGTGGGATCCTCCTGGACCGGGGCACGAACCCGTGTCCCCTGCATCGGCAGGCGGACTCTCAACCACCGCACCACCAGGGAAGCCCAATGCTTTGTATTTCTGCGTTCCCTGTTGTAAATTGTTTTTCTTTTCTAATTTTATTGATTTGAGTCCTCTCCCTCTTTTTCTTGATGATTCTCGCTAATGGTTTATCAATTTTGTTTATCTTCTCAAAGAGCCAGCTTTTACTTTTATTGATCTTTGGTATTGTTTTCTTTGTTTCTATTTCATTCATTTCTTCTCTGATCTTTATGATTTCTTTCCTTCTACTAACTTTGGGTTTTGTTTGT
>NC_041217.1:107957707-107962237 GCF_002837175.3 Physeter macrocephalus
TTCTGCTCTGATCTTTATGATTTCTTTCCTTCTACTAACTTTGGGTTTTGTTTGTGCTTCTTTCTCTAGTTCCTTTAGGTGTAACCTTAGATTGTTTATTTGAGATTTCTCTTGTTTCTTGAGGTAGGCTTGTATAGCTATAAACTTCCCTCTTAGAACTGCTTTTGCTGCATCCCGTAGGTTTTGGATCGCCGTGTTTCCATTGTCATTTGTCTCTAGGTATTTTTTGATGTCCTCTTTGAATTCTTCACTGATCTCTTGGTTATTTAGTAACGTATTGTTTAGCCTCCATGTGTTTGTGTTTTTTACGTTTTTTTCCCTGTAATTCATTTCTAATCTCATAGTGTTGTGGTCAGAAAGCAGTTCCTTATATATTGAGGTGCTCCTATGTTGGGTGCATATATATTTATAATTGTTATATCTTCTTCTTGGATTGATCCCTTGATCATTATGTTGTGTCCTTTCTTATCTCTTGTAACATTCTTTATTTTAAAGTCTATTTTATCTGATACGACTATTGCTACTCCAGCTTTCTTTTGATTTCCATTTTCAGGGAGTATCTTTTTCCATCCTCTCACTTTCAGTCTGTATGTGTCCCTAGGTCTGAAGTGAGTCTCTTGTAGACAGCATTTATATGGGTCTTGTGTTTGTATCCATTCAGCAAGCCTGTGTCTTTTGGTTGGAGCATTTAATCCATACACATTTAAGGTGATTATCGATATGTATGTTCCTATGAACATTTTCTTAATTGTTTTGGGTTTGTTTTTCTAGGTTCTTTTCTTCTCTTGTGTTTCCCACTTAGAGAAATTCCTTTGCCTTTGTTCTAGAGCTGGTTCTGTGCTGTGGAATTCTCTTAGCTTTTGCTTGTCTGTAAAGCTTTTGATTTCTCCATCAAATCTAAATGAGATCCCTTCCGGGTAAAGTAATCTTGGTTGTAGGTTCTTCCCTTTCATCACTTTAAGTATATCATGCCACTCCCTTCTGGCTTGCAGAGTTTCTGCTGAGAAATCAGCTGTTAACCTTATAGGAGTTCCCTTGTATGTTATTTGTCTTTTTTCCCTTGCTGCTTTCAATAATTTGTCTGTCTTTAATTTTTGCCATTTTGAGTACTATGTGTCTCGGTGTGTTTCTCCTTGGGTTTATCCTGTATAGGACACTCTGTGCTTCCTGGAGTTGGGTGGCTATTTCCTTTCCCATGTTAAGGAAGTTTTCGACTATAATCTCTGGAAATATTTTCTCAGGTCCTTTCTCTGTCTCTTCTCCTTCTGGGACCCTTATAATGCGAATGTTGTTGTGCTTAATGTTGTCCCAGAGGTCTCTTAGACTGTCTTCATTTCTTCTCATTCTTTTTTCTTTATTGTGTTCCACAGCAGTGAATTCCACCATTCTGTCTTTCAGGTCACTTATCTGTTCTTCTGCCTCAGTTCAATCTTTGCCTCCATTCTTTTTCTGAGGTCCTGGATCATCTTCACTATCATTATTCTGAATTTTTTTTCTGGAAGCTTGCCTAGCTCCACTTCATTTAGTTGTTTTTCTGGGGTTTTATCTTGTTCCTTCATCTGGTACATAGCCCTCTGCCTTTTCATCTTGTCTGACTTTCTGTGTATGTGGTTTTTGTTCCACAGGCTACAGGATTGTAGTTCTTCTTGCTTCTGCTGTCTGCCCTCTGGTGGATCTAAGAGGCTTGTGCAAGTTTCGTGATGGGAGGGGCTGGTGGTGGGTAGAGCTGGCTGTTGCTGTAGTGGGCAGAGCTCCGTAATACTTTAGTCCGCTTGACTGCTGATGGGTGGGGCTGGGTTCCCTCCTTGTTGGTTGTTTGGCCTGAGGCGACCCAACACTGCAGTCTACCAAGCCTCTTTGGTGGGGCTAATGATGGACCCTCGGAGGGCTCACGCCAAGGATTACTTCCTAGAACTTCTGCTGCCAGTGTCCTTGTCCTCATGGTGAGCCTCAGCCGCCCCCCACCTCTGCAGGAGACCCTCCAACACTAACAGGTAGGTCTGGTTCAGTCTCCCCTGGGGTCACTGCTCCTTCCCCTGGGTCCTGATAGGCACACTACTTTGTGTGTGCCCTCCAAGAGTGGAGTCTCTGTTTCCCCGAGTCCTGTCAGAGTCCTGCAATCAAATCCTCCTAGCCTTCAAAGTCTGATTCTCTAGGAATTCCTCCTCCCGTTGCTGGACCCCGAGGTTCGGAAGCCTGACGTTGGGCTCAGAACCTTCACTCCAGTGGGTAGACTTCTGTGGTATGCATGTTCTCCAGTTTGTGAGTCACCCACCCAGCAGTTATGGGATTTGACTTTACTGTGATTGTGCCCCTCCTACCATCTCACTGTGGCTTCTCATTTGTCTTTGGATGTGGGTTATCTTTTTTGGTCAGTTCCAGTGACTTCCTGTAGATGACTGGTTAGCAGTTAGTTGTGATTCTGGTGTTCTCGCAAGAGGGAGTGAGAGCACGTCCTTCCCCATTTTATGTTTTGGATGTCAAATTTCCATCTTTTTATTTTGTGTCTCCCTTAACTAATTATTTTAGTTATAGTTATTTTTCTTTTATTACTTTTGTCTTTTAATCTTCATGCTAGCTTTATAAATCATTAATCTACTACTTTACTATGTATTTACTTTTCTATTGAGATTTATTCTTTAATGTTTTCATGTTAGTAATTAGTACCCTTTCTTTTCAGCTTAAAAAGGTCCCTTTAACATTTCATGTGAATTTGATTTAGTGATGATAAACTTTTTTAGCTTTCCCTTGTCTGAAAAACTCTTTCTCTCTCTTTATCAATTATCATTCTGAATGATAATTTTGCTGGGTAGAGTATTCTTGCTTGTTAGTTTTTTTCTTTCAGCACTTTGAATGTATTATGCCACTCTGTTTGGCCTGCAAAGTTTATACTGAAAAGTTTAATACTGCTCATAGTCTTATGGGGGTTACCTTGTGGGTAACAAGTTATTTTTGTACTGATGTTTTTAAGATTCTCTCCTTGTCTTTAACTTTTAACATTTTAATTATAATGCCCCTTTGTGTGGGTCTCTTTGAGTTCATCTTATTTGGAACTCTCTGGGTTTCCTAGGTCTGGATATCTGGTTCCTTCTCCAGGTTATGGAAGTTTTCAGTCATTATTTCTTCAAATAATTTTTCTGCCCTTTTCTCTCTTCTTCTTTTGGGACCCCTATGTGAGTGTTTATCTGCTTGATGTTGTCCCATAAGTTTCTTAAGCTATCTTCACCTTTATTCATTCTTTTTTCTTTCTTGTTATATTTTAACATTTTTATTGGAGTATAATTGCTTTACAATGGTGTGTTAGTTTCTGCTGTATAACAAAGTAAATCAGTTATATGTATACATGTATCCCCATAATTCCCTCCCTCCTGTGCCTCCCTCCCACCATCCCTATCCCACCCCTCTAGGTGGTCACAAAGCACCGAGCTGATCTCCCTGTGCTATGCAGCTGCTTCCTACTAGCTATCTATTTTACATTTGGTAGTGTATATACGTCAATGCCACTCTCTCACTTTGTCCCAGCTTACCCTTCCCCCTCCCTATGTCCTCAACTCCATTCTCTATGTCTGCATCTTTATTCCTATCCTACCCCTAAGTTAATCAGAACCATTTTTTTTAGATTCCATATATATGTGTTAGCATACGGTATTTGTTTTTCTGTTTCTGATTTACTTCACTGTAGGTCCATCCACCTCACTACAAATAACTCAATTTCGTTTCTTTTTATCGCTGAGTAATATTCCATTGTATATATGTGCCACATCTTCTTTATCCATTCACATGTCGATGGACGCTTAGGTTGCTTCCATGTCCTGGCTATTGTAAATAGAGCTGCAGTGAACATTGTGGTATATGACTCTTTTTGCATTATGGTTTTCTCAGGGTATATGCCCAGTAGTGGGATTTCTGGGTCGTATGGTAGCTATATTTTTAGTTTTTTAAGGAAGCTCCATACTGTTCTCCATAGTGGCAGTATCAATTTACATTTCCAACAAGGGTGCAAGAGGGTTCCGTTTTCTCCACACCCACTCCAGCATTTATTCTTTGTAGATTTTTTTGATGATGGCCATTCTGACCATTGTGAGGTGATATCTCATTGTAGTTTTGATTTGCATTGCTCTAATGATTAGTGATGTTGAGCATCCTTTCATCTGTTTGTTGGCAATCTGTATATCTTCTTTGGAGAAATGTCTGTTTAGGTCTTCTGCCCATTTTTGGGTTGGGTGGTTTGCTTTTTTGATACTGAGCTGTATAAGCTGCTTTTATATTTGGAGAGCAATCCTTTGTCAGTTGCTTCATTTGCAAATATTTTCTCCCATTCTGTGGGTTGTCTTTTCGTCTTTTTTATGGTTTCCTTTGCTGTGCAAAATCTTTTAAGTTTCATTAGGTCCCATTTGTTTATTTTTGTTTTTATTTCCATTACTCTAGGAAGTGGATCAAAAAAGATCTTGCTGGGCTTCCCTGGTGGCGCAGTGGTTGAGAGTCCGCCTGCTGACGCAGGGGACACGGGTTCGTGCCCCGGTCTGGGAG
>NC_041217.1:107962678-108001715 GCF_002837175.3 Physeter macrocephalus
CTTTAATCCATTTTG
This sequence comes from Physeter macrocephalus, assembly GCF_002837175.3. Classification (NCBI taxonomy): domain Eukaryota; kingdom Metazoa; phylum Chordata; class Mammalia; order Artiodactyla; family Physeteridae; genus Physeter; species Physeter macrocephalus. Next base: position 107,962,694 of record NC_041217.1, read on the forward strand.
AGTTTATTTTTGTGTATAGTGTTAGGGAGTGTTCTAATTTCATTCTTTTACATGTAGCTGTCCAGTTTTCCCAGCACCACTTATTGAAAAGGCTGTCTTTTCCGTTGTACATTCTTGCCTCCTTTATCAAAAATAAGGTGACCATATGTGCGTGGGTTTATCTCGGGGCCTTCTATCCTGTTCCATTGATATATTTCTGTTTTTGTGCCAGTACCATACTGTCTTGATTACTTAGGTTTGTAGTATAGTCTGAAGTCTGGGAGCCTGCTTCCTTGAGCTCCATATTTCTTTCTCAAAATTGCTTTGGCTATTTGGGGTCTTTTGTGTTTCCATACAAATTGTAAAATTTTTTGCTCTAGTTCTGTGAAAAATGCCATGGTAGTTTGATAGCGATTGCTGTGAACTGTAGATTGCTTTGGGTAATATAGTCATTTTCACAATGTTGCTTCTTCCAATCCAGAAACATGGTATATCTCTCCATCTGTTTGTCTCATCTTTAATTTCTTTCATCAGTGTCTTATAGTTTTCTGCATACAGGTCTTTTGTCTTCTTAGTTAGGTTTACTCCTAGGTTTTTTATTCTTCTTGTTGCAATGGTTAATGGGAGTGTTTCCTTAATTTTTCTTACTGATTTTTCATTGTTAGTGTATAGGAATGCAAGAGATTTCTGGGCATTACTTTTGTATCCTGCTACTTTACCAAATTCATTGATTAGCTCTAGTAGTTTTCTGGTAGCATCTTTTGGATTCTCTATGTATAGTATCATGTCATCTGCACACAGTGACAGTTTTACTTCTTGTTTTAAGATGTGGTTCCTTTTATTTCTTTTTCTCTCTGATTGCTGTGGCTAAAACTTCCAAAACTATGTTGTATAATAGTGGTGAGAGTGGGCAACCTTGTCTTGTTCCTTATCTTAGAAGAAATGGTTTCAGTTTTTCACCACTGAGAACAGTGTTGGCTGTGGTTTGTCATATATGGCCTTTATTGTGTCTCCACTTTCTGGAGAGTTTTTATCATAAATTGGTGTTGAATTTTGTCAGAAGCTTTTTCTGCATCTATTCATATGATCATATGGTTTTTATTCTTCCATTTGTTAATATGGTGTATCACATTGATTGATTTACGTATATTGAAGAATCCTTGCATTCCTGGGAGAAACCCCACTTGATCATGGTGTATGATTCTTTTAATGTGCTGTTGGATTCTGTTTGCTGGTATTTTGTTGAGGATTTTTGTATCTATATTCATCAGTGTTATTGGCCTGTAGTTTTCTGTTTTTGTGACATCTTTGTCTGGCTTTGGTATCCTGGTGATGGTTCTCCTGTAGAATGAGTTTGGGAGTGTTCCTCCCTCTGCTATATTTTGGAAGCGTTTGAGAGGATGGGTGTTAGCTCTTTACTAAATGTTTGATAGAATTCACCTGTAAAGCCATCTGGTCCTGGGCTTTTGTTTGTTGGAAGATTTTTAATCACAGTTCCAATTTCAGTGCTTGTGATTGGTCTGTTCATATTTTCTATTTCTTCCTGGTTCAGTCTTGGAAGGTTATACGTTTCTAAGAATTTGTCCATTTCTTCTAGGTTGTCCATTTTATTGGTTTATAGTTGCTTGTAGTAATCTCATGATCCTTCATATTTCTGCAGTGTCAGTTTTACTTCTCCTTTTTCATTTCTAATTCTGTTTTTTGAGTCTTTTCCTTTTTTTCTTGATGAGTCTGGCTAATGGTTTATCAATTTTGTTTATCTTCTCAAAGAACCAGCTTTTAGTTTTATTGGTCTTTGGTATTGTTCTGTTCATTTTTTTTCATTTATTTCTGATCTGAGCTTTATGATTTCTTTCCTTCTGTTAACTCTGGGGTTCCTTTGTTTTTCTTTCTCTAATTGCTTTAGGTGTAAGGTTAAGTTGTTTATTTGAGATGTTTCCTTTTTCTTATGGTAGGATTGTATTGCTATAAACGTCCCTCTTAGAACTGTTTTTGCTGCATCCCATAGGTTTTGGGTCGTCGTGTTTTCATTGTCATTTGTTTTTAGGAATTTTTTCATTTCCTCTTTGATTTCCTCAGTGATCTCTTGGTTATTTAGTAATGTATTGTTTAGCCTCCATGTGTTTGTGTATTTTATGTTTTTTTCCCTTTAATTCATTTCTAATCTCATAGCATTGTGGTCAGAAAAGATGCTCGATATGATTTCAATTTTCTTAAATTCATTTGAGGCTTGATTTGTGACCCAAGATGTGATCTATCCTGGAGAATGTTCCATGCACACTTGAGAAGAAAGTATAAAATGCTGTTTTTGGATGGAATGTCCTATAAATATCAATTAAATCTATCTGGACTCTGGTGTGTCATTTAAAGCTTCTGTTTCCTTATTTATTTTCACTTTGGATGATCTGTCCATTGGTGTAAGTGAGGTGTTAAAGTCCCCCAGTATTATTGTGTCACTGTCAATTTCCTCTTTTATAGCTGTTAGCAGTTTCCTTATGTATTGAGGTGCTCCTATGTTGGGTGCATATATATTTATAATTGTTATATATCTTCTTGGATTGATTCCTTGATCATTATGTCATGTCCTTTCTTGTTTCTTGTAACATTCTTTATTTTAAAGTCTATTTTGTCTGATATGACTATTGCTACTCCAGCTTTCTTTTGATTTCCATTTTCATGGAGTATCTTTTTCCGTCCCCTCACTTTCAGTCTGTATGTGTCCCTGGGTCTGAAATGGGTCTCTTGTAGACAGCATATATATGGGTCTTGTTTTTGTATCCATTCAGCCAGTCTCTGCCTTTTGGTTGGAGCATTTAATCCATTTACTCTCAGGTAGTTATCCATATGTATGTTCCTATTACCATTTTCTTAATTGTTTTGGGTTTTTTATGGTAGGTCTTTTCCTTCTCTTGTGTTTTCTGCCTAGAGAAGTTCCTTTAAGATTTGTTGTAAAGCTGGTTTGGGGGTGCCCGAATTCTCTTAGCTTTTGCTTGTCTGTAGAGGTTTTAATTTCTCTGTCGAATCTGAATGATATCCTTGCTGGGTAGAATAATCTTGGTTGTAGGATTTTCCCTTTCATCACTTTAAATATGTCCTGCCACTCCCTTCTGGCTTGCAGAGTTCCTGCTGAAAGACCAGCTGTTAACCTTATGGGGATTCCCTTTTATGTTATTTGTTTTTTTCCCTTGGTACTTTTAATATTTTTTGTTTGTATTTAATTTTTGGTAGTTTGATTAATATTTTTCTTGGCATGTTTCTCCTTGGGTTTATCCTGTATGGGACTGTCTGCACTTCCTGGACTTGATTGACTATTTCCTTTCCCATATTAGGGAAGTTCTCAAGTATAATCTCTTCAAATATTTTCTCAGTCCCTTTCTTTTTCTCTTCTTCTTCTGGGACCCCTATAATTAGTTGTTGATACGTTTAATGTTGTCAGAGAAGTCTCTGAGACTTTCCTCAGTTCTTTTTATTCTTTTTTCTTTATTCTGCTCTGCAGCAGTTATTTCCACTATTCTATCTTCCAGGTCACTTATCTGTTCTTCTGCCTCAGTTATTCTGCTATTGATTCCTTCTAGAGTATTTTTAATTTCATTTATTGTGTTGTTCATCATTGTTTGTTTCATCTTTAGTTCTTCTAGGTTCTTGTTAAATGTTTCTTGAATTTTCTCCATTCTATTTCTGAGATTTTACATCATTTTTACTATCATTACTCTGAATGTTTTTTCAGGTAGACTGCCTATTTCCTCTTCATTTGTTTGGTGTGGTAGGTTTTTACCTTGTGCCTTCATCTGCTGCATATTTCTTTGTCTTCTCATTTTGTTTAGCTTACTGTTTTTGGAGTCTCCTTTTCACAGGCTGCAGGTTCATAGTTCCTGTTATTTTTGGTGTCTGCCCCCAGTGGGTGAGGTTCGTTCAGTGGCTTGTGTAGGCTTCCTGGTGCAGGGGATTGATGCCTGGTGTTCTGGTGATTCGGCCTAGATCTTGTCATTCTGGCAGGCAAGGCTGTGTCCAGTGTTGTGTTTTGGTGTGTCTGTGAATTTAGGATGACTTTAGGCAGCCTCTCTGCTAATGGTTGGGGTTGTGTTCCTGTCTTGCTAGTTGTTTGGCATGGGGCGTGTAGCACTGTAGCTTGCAGGCTGTTGTGTGGAGCTCAGTCTTAGTGTTGAGATGGAGATATCTGGGAGAGCTTATGCTGATTAATATTTCATGGGGCCAGGAGGTCTCTGGTGGTCCAATGTCCTGGACTCACCTCTAGCACCTTGGAGGCTCAGGTCCAACACCCGGCCAGAGCAACAAGACCCTGCCAGCCACACGGCTCGGAAGAAAAGGAAGAAAAACAAACAAACAAACAAATGAACAGATAGAACTGCAAAACAAATGGTAAAAGCAAAACTAAACTGACAACATCACACAAAGAAACATACACTTACACAGTCATAAAAAGAAACAAAGAAACAACAAACAAAACAAAACAAAAAAACCCAAACAGACAGAATCCTAGGACAAATGGTAAAAGGAAACCTAAACAGACAAAATCACACAAAGAAACATATACATGCATGCTCACAAAAAGAGAAAAAAGTAAAAAAAAAAAAAAGGAAGAGAGCAACCGAACCAATAAACAAATCCACTAGTGATAATAAGCACTAAAAACTAAATGAAGATGAACATAAAACGAAAAACAAATCAGATGCAGAAAGCAAACCCCAAGTCTACAGTTGCTCCCAATGTCCACTGCCTCAATTTTGGGAACATTCATTGTCTATTCAGATATTCCACAGATGCAAGGTTTATCAAGTTGATTGTGGGGATTTAATCCACTGCTTCTGAGGCTGCATGGAGAAATTTCCCTTTCTCTTCTTTGTTTGCACAGATCCTGGGATTTAGCTTTTGTTTTGACCCCACCTCTGCATATAGGCCACCTTCAGTCATCTGTTTCCCACCCAGACAGGAGGGGGTTAACACAGCAGCTGATTAAGGCTCTCTTGCTCACTCAGGCTGAGGAGAGGGAAGGGTACGGTAGTCATAATTGGAATACGGGGTGAGCCTGTGGCAGCAGAGGCCAGCATAACATTGTAACAGTTTGAGGCATGCCGTGTGTTCTCCCGGGGAAGTTGTCCCTGGATCATGGGACCCTGGCAGTGATGTCCTGCACAGGCTCCTGGGGGGCTGTGGGTCGTGACCTGCCCTTGCACACAGGATTCTTGGTGGAAGCGGCAGTAGCATTAGCGGTCCATGCCCATCTCTGTGGTCAGAGCTGAGAGCTGTGACTCGTGCCCGTCTCTGGAGCTCACTTAGGCAGTGCTCTGCTGTCTGTGGGCACACGGAGCAGGAACCCCCCCTCCTCACGCACCCCAAAACAATGGTTTCTTGCCTCTCCAGCAGGTCCAGACTTTTTCCCGGGCTCCCTCCCAGCTAGCTGTGGTGCGCTAGTCCCCTTCAAGCTGTCTTCATGCAGCCAGCCTCAGTCCTCTCCCTGGGGTCGACCTCCAAAGCCCGAGCCTCAGCTCCCACCCCCCACCTGCCCTGGTGGGTGAGCAGACAAGCCTCTCAGGCTGGTGAGTGCTGGTCGGCACCTCTCCTCTGTGTGGGAATCTCTCCACTTTTCCCTCTGCACCCCTGTTGCTGCACTCTCTTCCGTGTCTCTGAAGCTTCCCCTCTGCCGCCTGCAGTCTCTGCCTGTGAAGGGGCTTCTAGTGTGTGGAAACCTTTCCTCCTTCACAGCTCCCTTCCACTGGTGCACATCCCATCCCTATTCTTTTGTCTCTGTTTTTTCTTTTGCCCTACCCAGGTACGTGGGGAGTTTATTGCATTTTGGGAAGTCTGAGGTCTTCTGCCAGCATTCAGTAGGTGTTCAGTAGGAGTTGTTCCACATGTAGAGGTATTTTTGATGTATTTGTGGGGAGGAAGATGATCTCCACCTCTTACTCCTCTGCCATCTTGAAGGTCTCCTCTCTTTTCTTTCTGATGCTCTGATGGTGTGAGTTCTTCTGATTGGGTGCCTTGTCTTCGAGTTGACTCGTCTTTCCTTCTGTTTCATCTAGCCTGCTGTTTAACCACTCTAGTGTATTTTTCAGTTCAGTTATTGTATTCTTCAACTCTGTGACTTCTGCTTGGCACTTTCTTATATTTTCTAATATTTTTTGAAGTCCTCACTGTGTTCATCCATTCTTCTCCTGAGATTGGTGAGCATCTTTATGACCATCCTTTGAATGCTTTATCAGATAAACTACTTATCTCTGTTTCATTAAAGTTTTTTTTTCTGAGGTTTTATGTTGTTGTTTGGTATGGAACATATTCCTGTTTCTTCACTGTACTTAACTCTCTCTGTTGGTTTCTATGCATTTGATGAAATAACCACCTCTTCCATTCTAAAAATAGTGGCTTCATGTAAGAGATGAACTTTGTCATTCAACCCTGCCCTAGGTGTTGGTTGTCTCTCAAACCTTTGTGATTATCCAAGGAGCCTATGATATTTTAAATAGTTCTTAGTAGTCAAGGGTGTGCCAACACTTGTCAGTGTCCCAGAGGGGAGGATCTCAGTCAGCATGTAGGTTCAGGCTGATTGGAAGCCAGACCCTCAGACAGCAGCTTTTAAAAATGCAAATATACACAGTCCTGTGGGACCACAAGTGTATGCCCCACTGGTCACCAGAACCAGGTAATCTGGAGGTCTCCCGTGGTGTCAGTCATAAAAATCAGGGCTCTAGACAAGTGTATAAGCTCTTTTCTGAGATACTGGTGAGACATAGCGAGGCAGAGGGAGACCACAAAGATGGCATCCTTTGGGCTGTGTTCTCTGAGAGTAGCTGCATAGGCTTTTAGGTGTGTGCCAGACCTGAAGCTTGCCCATCTGGCCAAAGCTCCAGGACAAGAAAATAGGCGTCTTTCACAAAAAGCCTGGTTATGTCTTTCAGTCTGTTGTCTGTGTAGTACCTTGGGGGTAGTAGCCTGTCAAGAGTTGTGTCTCTGATTGGTACATATAAGTCCCCTGCCACAAGAAGCAAGCAGTCAAGGGGTGTCACCTGGACAGTATCCTCACAAACTGGGGTACTAGACATAAAAACCAAGGGACCAGATATGTGTAAGAGTTCCCCTCTAGGAGATACTAGCACTCTGGTGCATGGCAGAGAGAGAGTGCAAAGATAGCAGTTGCCCTCTGAGGTCTGTGGCAGGGATTACAGTCAGCCCTTACATGTGTGTTTAACTAGAAGCCTGCTTCTAGGCTGCATGTATGATGATTAGCTAATAGGCCTCTTTCATAGAGAGACTGAACTTTGTCTGTTGCCTCTTCCTGTGCTCTGGGGGTGGTATCTGTTTAAGAACTCTTCTTCCATTGATTACAGTCTTGTGCGACTTGCAAGAAGAAGCCCCACTGGCCGCCAGAGCCAGACCATGTAGAGGTGTCCTGTGTAGAAGCTGCAAAAATTGGGGTATATGACAAAGGTATATGTTCCTTTCTGGGAGATACTGGTGATTTGGAGTAAGGCAAAGGGACTGTGCAAAGATTCCATCCACTGGCCTGTATTCCCTGCGAGCACGTCCTTAGGCCACTAGATATGTGTCAAGGCAGAAGCCTGCACCTCAGGCTAAAGCTCCTGGACTAGCAAGTAGACTCCTTTCACACACTGGGGGTGTGTTTCAGTCTGCTGTCTGGACAATGCATCAGGGTGGTAGCCTTCCTAGAACTGTCTCTCTGATTGTTACAGTCCCTTCAGGCCCAGCAACACAAACTCCCCTGACCTCCAGAGTCAGCAATCAAGGGGCATCCCCTGGGCAGTTGCTGTACAAATCAGGCTTGCAGACATGTGTAAAAACTCCCTTCTGGGAGATACTGGTACTCTGGAGCACTGTAGAGGGACAGCGTGAAGATGGTGCCCACTGACTGTAGTGAGGCAGAGGGGGGAGAATAAAGATGGTACCCACTGGAAAAAGAAAAAAAGAGAGATTGTGTCCCCTAGGGGGCTAGAGCAAGGCAGAGGGAGAGTACAAAGATGGCATCACCAGTCTCTGTCCCCAGGAAAGGTTTCAGCAGTCTCCTACATGTGTGAGTTAAATTAGATGCCTGCCCGTCAGGCTAATGCTTTAACATAAGTAGAGTGAGCCTCTTTCACTTTGTTATTGTCTGTCTCTGTGCTGGGCCCTGGGGAGGATGAGTCCTAGCACTCGAGCCTTTTAAAAGCCATTTCTGAGTCTTGTGGGTTCAGTGAATGCAAGCCTCATTGGTTTTCAAAGCTAGATATTTTGGGGGCTCATCTCTCAAGTGCAGGTCTTAAAAGCTGGGGTGCTGGATGTGGGGTTCCAACCCTGTGCTCCTCAGTGAGAAGCTCTGGGTTTGAATTCCCTCCTGATTCTGGATTGCATGCTGGGGGTGGGGTTTATGGTGAGATTGTGTCCCAGCCTCTCCTACCCATTTCAATGTGTTTTTCTTCTCATTTTCCTGATGTGTAGTCATTGTTCAGCCAGCCTTTAGGGCTTTTTTTTTTTTTTTAAAGAGGAAATTGTTCCATATGTAGCTGTATACTGTATGTCCATGGGAGGAGGGGAGTTCATGATCTTCTTATATTGCTGTGTTGAACCGTAACCCATCCTCTTTTTAAAAACAGTTTTTAAAAATATTGAAACAGTTTCAAACTTACAAAAAGTGTTGCAGTGACCAATTTTTATATGAATTTCTTTCTGGACTTAGAAGTTCCAAGATCATTCAGATATGGTAAATTTGAAACCCTATCAGTAGGAACACAAATCATGATTATAAATTCTCTTGGGAGACCTTTCTCTCTGCCCTTTTCAGAGCTTAATCCATGATAGAAAATCTTCCTTGTCATCTTGCTGTGCCAGGGATTGACTTTTTCGCTGAGGGTACAGAACTTCCCAGATCTTTTTATGGGGGGAGGGCATGAGGAGGGGCTCATAGTTTCTAATTTCTGCTTGCACCAAGGGCCCAAATCCTTATCTCCAGCTACCATATGAGTTAAAACTACCTTCCTCATCCAACCCCCTTCCCACTCAAGATAGGATCATACTGTGTGCTCAGAGTTCCAGTGTTCAGTTCTTTCTTTATTTCTGACACCTAAGTATTTCTCTGTGTTTTTTTGTAAACTCAAATATGTATTAAAGTATTTTTTTTCACTCTACGTCGCATTACTAGGTGTTTGTAATGGAAGAGCTTTCATGTTATCTAGTCTTCCTGTATTAGTTAGGAATTGATTGTGTTCAGCTTAAGTTACAGAAACCTGGGTACAGTGACTTACCAAAATAAGGATTCATTTTTTCACCTGCTAAGAAGTTCAGAGGTTGGCAGCTTTCTATGTTTCTATTTTGGTATTTGTAGCATGTAGCTTTCATCCCCATATCTCAGGATGGTTCCTATACTTCTAGGCATCACGTATGTCTTAAAGGCAGAAAAAAGATGAAAAGTGAAATCAAAAGGTACTTGCAACTGAGTCTGCTTTCTCTTTTTTTTTTAAATCAAGAAAATAGCTTTTTCATAAGCCCCACCTAGTAAACTTTTATTTGCATCTCTTTGACCAGACGTGGGTCATTTGATTCCTTCTAAAAGCAATAGAGTTTGGTAAATGCAGTGTGCGCTGTTGAAAAATACCCATTTTTTTTTTAACAAGGCACATTGTCATGCTGAACAAGACGGGGGTACTGTTAGCAAAGAAGAAGTGGAGAAGAGTTATAGGACAAGCAACTATCAATATCTGCCATGCTTCTGTGCGGCGAGAACTGAAAGTCTCCTGTGTTCTTTCTGCTGCACTGCAACTTCCTTTCAGTTTTTAGACTGAACAGGGTAGGCAACATAACTCGCAGGGCAGAGTACAAAATGGAAGTATGGAACCCCTTGTTCAAGAAATAGGAGAGGGCTTCCCTGGTGGCGCAGTGGTTGAGAGGCCGCCTGCCGATGCAGGGGACACGGATTCGTGCCCCGGTCTGCGAAAATCCCACATGCCGCGGAGCGGCTAGGCCTGTGAGCCATGGCCGCTGAGGCAGCGCGTCCGGAGCCTGTGTTCCGCAACGGTAGAGGCCACAACAGTGAGAGGCCCGTGTACCGCAAAAAAAAAAAAAAGAAATAGGAGAAAGTGCCAAAGGTACAAAAGTAGAAAACTTTTTCCTTTCTTCTGTGGTCTCTCAACTTTCATAGTGTTTTTAATTTGATACTTAATGTCATTCTAAGCAAAAAAATAATAATAAAAATTTAGATTATTAGCATGAATTTTACCTTGCATCTTCATATTGTAAATGCCAGTTTTAAAACGCAAATATAAGACCATGTTTTAACATGTATTCATAATCATTGAAATTACACAATTTGTAATTCTTAGTGTGTCCTTACATTTCTATTTCATTCTTACCAAAGTAGTAGAAATGCTGCACAAATTCAGTTTTTAAAATTTCATTTCTTGATATATGCACATTCTACCAATATTCTATACCTTTGGCTTAATGATGAATAAGGAAGGACTGAAAGGATGATGAACTATAGATTGCCCTTTCCTTCTCTCATCATTTTCAGTGTCATTGGTTGGAAGCTTCCATATAAACTTATCTTATTCTCTCATTGGTCTGCTGGAATTCTTTATTCATGAAGTGTTGTTAACACTATGTGAATGTGGCAGCAAGGACTGGCAGTGAATATGTGTATCTGAAAGTGCTGATATGGAAAGATTTCTAAGATATAATAATAAAAAAAAACATGCGGAACAGTATGTGAGTCTTTGTGTAAATAAAAAATGAATGTGTTTGTTATGTATATATAAGTACTTTGTATATGCAATAATTTTAAGAAACTTTTTTTCAGTGGTTATCTTTGGGGAAAAAGTACAGTGGGGGTAAAGAGTGGGAAGGGTTGAAGTCTTTCACTTTTCATTTTGTATCTTTCTTTACCGCTTGGATTTTCAGCCTGTGTGTGTCTGTTTGCTTGTGTGTGTGTGTGTGTGTGTGTGTGTGTGTGTGTATACACACTTATATATAACATTTCTTTCATATTTTAATTTTTTAATTTTAGAGTACCAATTTTATTGATTTAATAAATATGATGCATGCTCATTAAAAATATTCAAATGGCAAAGCAATGGACAAGGAAGAAAGCAACCAGCAACCCAGAACCACCACCCAGAAATAGCCAGTGTAAACGTTTGGTGAAAATCTCTTTCTATGTAAATACAGATGAAGAATGAGTGAGAGAGACACAGAAGGAAAGATAAAAAAGAGAAAGGGACAGTTATAAAAGGTATTAAATTAAGTTTACTTGAATTTAACAGAAACAAAAAACTAGAATGAAAAATGAATAGCTAAACTTCATTATTTCTCTTCTGCAAGAGGTATTAGATCCTAAAGGACCCCTCTTGGAGTCATTGGACTCTTTTTGTATGAGTTTTTTTTCCCCCCTCCTTTGACTACTGGTTTCAGTCTTAGACATTGTCTATTAACTTATTATATGAAAGATGAGATAATGAGAACTCATATTTTTTTACCTTTCCTTTGTCTCCCTACAAACTTATACTGCTTTTATTATTTCTAATTTTCAGTAGAGAATTAAACAGAGAGGATTAATGTTCAGTGTCACTAGAGGATGTAGGAAAACAAGCACTCTAATATACTGTTGAAGGAAGTTATACATTGATAAAGATGTTTGGGATGATAATTATTTATCAACATATAAAATGTATAAGGTCTTTGACCCAGCAATTCTACCTGTAGGAATCTATCCAAAGACATGTTTGTACAGAGATAAGTATACAAAGATATTTTTGCAACGCTGTTTTAATACTAAAAAATTGGAAACAACTTAAATATTAATCAGTAAGGAAATAGTTTTATGACTTATAGTGCATTCATAATTTGGAATACTATACACTTGCTAAAAGAATGATGGAGATAAATATGTACTAAAATGGAAAAAAAGTCTCAATTATGTTAAGAGAAAAGAAGCAAGTCATATATTATACCTATAGTGTGATTCCATTTATTTATTATAAAAGAATATATATATTTATACATAAGCATAAAATTTACATACCCACATTGGTACAGAATGGTACACATAGAGAAAGAGACAAAGAGGAAGTGACTGAGTGGATAAAGAGGAACTTTAACATTTAACTGTATATACTTAAAAACTGCTTTAGTGTTTTACAATAGGAATGTATATGTTGTATAAAAGAGAGAGAGGGAGGAAAAAAGAGAAAAAATAACTAGTTTCTTCTCAAAAATTTAATATGTGAGAGTAAGATACCTAATTAATTTTGTCTAGTAATTCATATTTAAGGATTAATATGATAATTAAATCTGCATTATATTTCAAGTGAAAAAAACAAACCAGCTTCTGACACAATCCACATGGCTTGCCATAGATATTGGCCAAAAAGTTAAAACTTTCCCTCACCTCAAAATGACATAATTTCTCTCCTGTTATGCTTAGGATCTTGGAATAATTTAATTCGCCACCTTCTTTGTTCCTGAGTAAAAGTGCTAGGTAAACAGCAATGTTATTCTCTTTCAAAGTATTTCTAGAAATATCTTGGTCTTTATGCCTAAGTTTTCACTGGAAGAACTGAATACTCATTCCACTCATTCTGCTTGATTATACTTTTGTTTTATACTTTAGTTAATGATACTACTTTGTGACTTGAGATGAAGACTAAAAGAAAGAGTAAAATAACAGGTTGACCCACATTGTTGTAATTTAGGTTAATATGACACTTACTAGCAATAAGTTTCCTATACTGAAAGGTACATATCAGTTATTCACTGATGCTTTGAAGTATGGGAATAAGGAGACAATATCATCAAATGCAGTGGTATAAGTTTATTTAAACTCTTAAGTTCCCAAGGAAAATTTCAAAAAGACCCACTTACCTGTTGCTTACCAATAAGATCAACTAATAGACACCTATTATGAGCAATCCCTTTGGTAAATTCAATATAGGACACCAACCAATATAAGATTGCCCCTTCTATCAAAGGACAGACACACATAAGATTTTATGGAAAGTCAAATGTAAGAAAGTCTAGTTTTGAATGCATTCTAGTGGTTGTGCTGGAGTTAAGGATATCCAGAAGTCTTACTCAGAAGCACAAAATGTGATCCCTGTGCTTCGAGGGCATGTAATCTAGTTTTGTTCACATGCAAAGGAAACCTACACTGTGAGGTTGTGTGATGCCAAGTATTAATTGAACAGAACAGATAAGTGTTACAGAAAGGAAACATTATTACTCTACTACACATAGAGTAGTCGGGTAAACCCTAGAGCATGAGACAGGAGACATCTAATAATGTTTAGAAGGCAGTTGGAAATATGTAACTAAAGCTTGGGAAAGAACACCAGGTTAAAGGTACAATTGTTTGAGTATTTGCGTAGATGTGATAGATAAGATTTCCATCAGGAGATATACAGTGAGAAGGAAAGGAAGGTTAAAGCTTGAAGAAAAAAGTAAGACACTGAAAATAAGAAAAGACAGATTTTAAAATATAATAGAACATTTGGAAATTTAAGATACAGTCATTAAAATAAAAATCTTATGGACTGATTAATAGCTTATTAGATGCAGATGAAGAGATATTAGTAAATGAAGATAGTTCTGAGGAAATTATACAGAAAGGCAGCATGAAGAAATAGGGAATGAAAAGTATGAATTAAGAAAAATGAGGATAGGGTGAGAAAGTTCAATACATTATCCAATAAGATTTCCATAAAGCAAGATAAGAAAGAAGGGGAGAGACAAATTTGATGAGATAATGGTTGATAATTTCAAAACTTTGAAAGAATTGATGAAATAATGTCTCAAGGTCAATAATCAGAAGTATCAAGCAAAATAAAAAGAAGTATACTCTAGGCACATTGTAGCAAATTGGAATACTGCAAAAAGAAAGGTAAAATCTAGAAAGGAATCAGATATAAAAGATAGGTTACTTGCAAAGAAATAACTATTGGATTAGCAATAGAGTAGCAACAGATTTCTCAAGAACAGCAGTGGAAGCCAGAAGTTAATTAAACAGTATCTTCAAGGAGCTGAGGAAAAACCAATAAACTTAGAATTTAATACACAACTAAAGTATCACTTAATAGTTGCAAATAATGACACTTTTCAGACAAAGATTGAGAAAATTTACCTCTCACAGATTGTCATTGAAAGACTAAAATATCCACATTAATTCTGTGCATTGTTTAAAGATATATTCATATGTCTTACATATGTATCATATACAGTACATGTAAGTGGTAAAATTATAAAAACAAGTATATATGGGGATATATGTATACGTATAGCTGAGTCACTGTTATACAGCAGAAACTAACACAACACTGTAAAGCAATTATACTCCAATAAAGATGATAAAAAATAAATGAAAAATAAAATAAGGAAAAAAATAATAAAAAAAAATAAAAACAAGCATGGGAATGAAAAAACACCTAATTCAAAATAGTGTTTATCTGTGAGAGGAGAGAAGAGAATGGAATTAGAGCTTCATTTGTATTTTTTAAGCTAGTTATACAGGCATTCATTCTATTTTTTAAGGCATTTTTTGGTCTACTTGAAATATATTTTAAAAGGGAGTAGGGAGTTTTAAGAAAAGGAATGATCTACAATATCAAATATTGCATGAGAAAATGAGAACAGGAAATTCCACAGATTTGGATACTTAAAGCCCACTGAATATGCTCCAGAGAATTGTTTTCCTAGAGAAGGGAGAATGAAAACATCCATTCCAGTCTGCCTACATGTGTTCCTATCGTTTCTCCCCTCCTGTTATAGTAAAAGAGATATTCCTCTGCCCATTAAATATCAGTCCTTTCCCTGTGTGTTCTGGATCCTACCTCTCCCACCTTTTTAGGGTCCATACATTTACCCCTTTCTTTCCTATATTTTCATTTTCTCCCTTTCTACAAGTTCCTTTCCAATATTTAAGCATGCTTAAGTCTCTCCTTTTTTTAAACTCCTCTTCCCCCTGATTGCTGCAAAACCAAATACTGCCTATTTTCACTCTCACAATCCTATTCCAACCACTGCCTTTTTTATCTCCTTCCCATGTCAAACATCTTAAAAGAATTATCTCCAATTAGAGTCTCAATGTCTGTACCTCCCATTTACCTCTGAAACCACTCTAATGTAGCTCCTCCCCCAACCCCCATTCCACAAAAACTATTCTCCTTAAGGTCACCAGTGATTTCTCTGTCTTGACCTCTTAGCATTACTTATTCTGCACTATTTCCTTCTTATCCATCATCATAATGCAGTATTTATTGAGCATTTACCATATGCCAGACACTGTTTTAAGCACTTTATGTGTATTATTTCCTTCTTGAAACCTCTCTTTCTTTGGCTTCTATGACATAACACCCCTCTGATTTTCCTTCTACTTCTCAAGTAGATACTCTGGTTTCTTTGCTCATCCTCATCTCTTCATCTTTAATAGATGAAGCTCCTCAAGGCATCATCTTATTCCTCTATTCTTCTCACTTTATACCACAGATATTGCTTCCACTCATATATGTCTATATATACACAGATGACTTTCAATTTTATTTTCATTTCATCCACTAGTATTTCAGCATGTAATTCTTTAAAAGCTAAGAACTCTTTTTTTTTTGTTAAACGTAACCACAATACCATTATCATACCCAAAACAAAATTAATAATAATTCCTTAATATTGGCAAATACTGGGTCAGTGGCAACTTTCCAATTGTCTCATAAATATCATAAAATTCAGATTCTAATCAAGTTACTCACTTGATTGCAAACCTTTAGTGGTTTCTCAATATTCTTAGAATAAAGAACAAAATCTATAACCTGTCCTACAGATCTTGCATGATTTTTCCTTGTTTATCTAGTCAGACAGATCAATAGAATTGAATCTAGAGACCTAAAATGTTATTTCACATCTGTTATCTTGAGTTGACATCTAATTGATAATAATAAGTCAAAAAAAGGAACTGAAACACTCATGGTGAAATTTTTGTCTTTTGGAGTTTGTTTTGACCAAAACCAGGGAGTTGAGAAATACTGATTAGAGAAATGATGCAGGTCTGGCTCAGTTAAGGTAGAGATGCTAATGGAAGGATCTTGATAGACATTACCCTTGGACAGCCTGCCACATATGCTATACAGCAAACTCTCAGGGTTTGGGGAAAATCCAATACAATTTAAATTGTTTTCTTTGTTATCCCTGGACAACCTTCACAAGGACAGACTGCCTAGATGGACCTCTTTGCTGTCAGCTAATTAGTTTACCATCAAAGATGTGCAAACACAACTCAGTCTTCTGAGACTGTCTGCAGTTTTTTCCTCATAAGTACAGTTTTTGCCCTTGCTCCTGGATAGCAGCCTAATGACTCTCTCCCTGTATGTTAAAAATTTTGTTTGTAGGTAAATAACTAAATGTCTCTGAGTTGTTCTTTGATAATAAAAACTTAGTTGTACTCTCAAATTTGTTCTTTCTCCACTCTTTCTCACCTTAATACCTCCACTAGCTCAGTTTTTCAAGATGGAAATCTCGGAATATTTTCAATGCTTTCTTGTCCCTCATGCCTTGTTCCTTCCCAATATCCAGTTCATCACCAAGATCTGAATCTGCTTTCACAATACATCTTGACAGCAACCACTATAGTCTGAGCCCAAACCATGTATTGTTTGGGCTATTGAAATATTCTCCTAATTGGCCCTAATTGATTTCCTTACATTCACATTCATCTCTTTCTATTTCATTTCCCCAGGGAGTCAGAATGTTCTTTTAAAACCATATATCTTATCACATATCTTTCGCTGTTTAAGTACTTCAAATGGCTTCTATGATACCTACGATAAAGTGATAAATCCTGAATTCGTAACATGGCTTATTCTTTCACAAGGCCCTGCTTGATCTGGCCCCCATATACACCTGTCTAATCTAATCTGGTACTGTTGTCTCCCTTACAACTATAGCTACACTGACCTTCTTTCAATTCTTTTGGCACCAAACCTTTTCCCACCTCAGGACCTGCACTCATGCTGTCCCTCTGTCTTAAATTTGTGGAGGGGATATGTGAACCAACTTCTAAAGAATAAGAAGATGTCAGCCTAACCTAAAAAATTAATTGCTATGAACCTCAAGTATTGTGCATAACTCCAGTGTTCAGTTGAGCAGTTAGATAATTCCCATATTTTTAAAGAATAAGAAGTTGGTTCACAAATCACTTCCTCAGAGGGCTAAGGATTCTCTTCTAATGTCCTTCATAGCTCTAAACACAACTTATAATTTTATTAATTTATATAATTGTTTGATAACTCATCCCTATTAGTCTGTGAACTCTAAAAGGAAAGGGATCGTATCTACTTTTAAAAAATTCTGTATAATAATTGTCTAGCATATAGCAGATACCAAATACAACTTTGAACAAATGAGTGAGTGAGATGTTTGGGGAAGCATTTAGTTCAGTGCCTGGCAGGCAATACTCAACTTGATTTTCCTTTTTCATTTAAAACATTTACATTAGATATTGGTCTTTTATTTAATGGAATGTTGCTAGGTTTTTTTAAAAAAAGTATGTATTTTAAATCTTTCGGATGGCTACAGATGTCCACTAGATGTCAGCCTAACTGAAAAAATTAATTGCTATGAACTTCAAGTATTGTGCATGATTACAGTGTTCCGTTGAGCTGTTAGATGATTCCCATATTTTTAATTAAATGAAGAGATAATGTTTTTGTAAATACCTTTGAATTTGAGATTGTGGATCCTCCATGATTGTGTATTGAGTACTGAGAATATAATTCTCTTATGTTGTAAAACTCTATTAATAGTAAAATATTTATGAAATATAATAATTAGGTAATAAAAGCTGCTAATATTTGACATCAACTACATGCCAGACACTTTGTTAAATGCTTAAATGTTTTATCTCATTTAATCTCAATTGATTTCTAAATTAAGACAGTAACTAAAACTATCTCAAATGATTAAAAAATCCTGTGAGATAAATAGTATTACTAACACCATTCAGAAACTGGAGTTTAAAGAGGGTAAGTAGCTGTTCTTAAAAACTCCAAAAGAGATAGCATAACATATCATAATTACTTATTTATTAAAAATAAACACTTATTTATAAAAAAAATAAAGATTTTTTAAAAACCTCTTTGGTCAAGAGGTTGTTATTTAATTTTATTTATTTTATTATTTATTTTGGCTGCACTGGGTCTTAGTTGTGGCACGTGGGATCTTTTAGTGGCAGCATGTGTACTTCTTAGTTGCGACATGCATGTGGGCTCTAGTTCCCCAACCAGGGATCGAACCTGGGCCCCCTGCATTGGGGCCCCCTGGAGTCTTACCCACTGGACCACCAGGGAAGTCCCAAAGATGTTTTAATAATGGGCGACTTGTCAACATTCATTGCCACTTGGAACTGAGGATTTTGTTTATATTACAGCTAAATAAATGATGTTTAGTGGAAGAGATTAGGATGGTAGTGGAAAGAGCACAGATTTGGAATTACACAGACTTTGGTTTGCATCTCAGTATCACCATTTACTAGCTTTACTCTGATGTTGGGCAGGTTATTTCCTATCTTTGAGCTTCAGTTGCCTTGTCAGTTAAGAGGGGTTATAATGTAATGCCTGCTTTACAGTGCTGAAGTAAAGGTTAGATAGGAAAGTATATGGAAAGTGCCTACCACAGTGATTGGCATGTAGTAAGTCATAGTTTTTATTATTTTTTAATGTCTCAATCTGAGAACAATAGATATTAATTTTGTGGATACTATGGGTAAACAAACCCTCATATTTTTGTGATGGTAGATGAATATGCAAAATACCAATGCCAAGTTCATACCCGAATGACTTAAAATTCATCTATGCACAGTTACATACGAAGATTAATTATTTAACTTGCAAAATTATTGATAATATTTTTATTGAGGAGCTAAAGATTAAGATCATATATTTTGTACTCAGTTGACATTTTTCAAGTACCTTTGGTGTTTGGGTATGATGATGAAGGAGGTAGAAATGAGATTCACTATCTTCTTTCCATGTTTATCACTACTTACCATTTACTAATATAGTACATTACTTCTTGCTTAGATTCCTTTAATAGCCTCCCAAATCATCTCTCCATTTCAGTTTCCTTTACACAAGTTGGAAAGATGAATACTCCCCAAATTACAGCTCAAACCGTATGACAGCTTGCTCAAGCATCTTCAGTCTCCATTGCCTACCAATGTTAAGTATACACGAATCTTGGTTGGAGTCATATTGTAGACTGTTTCCCCATTTTTACTTTACGACATGCCCCTGTGTACATCCAGAGCTGGATCAGGATATGTGAGCACAAAAACTAACAATTATAAAAGTACTTTACTTATCTATGTTTATAAATAAATATAGTATGTTTGTGTGGTTTTAATTTATGTACATGGTATCATACTGTACCTATAATTCTGTAGTTTTCCCTACTCAATATTATATATATGAAATCTGTTTAATATTGATTAGAGGTAGGTAGACATGATCTATTTCTTTTGGCTGTTGTGTAGACCCATCTTACGAATACACCACATTTTGTTTGTCCAGTCCGCTACTGGGGGATAGTTAGATTGTTTCCAGTTTTCAGTCTTAAAAATCATGCTGTAGTGAACATCTTCATGTATACTAGAACACAAATATTAAGAGTTTCTTTAAGAGGTCTACATATAAGTGTCTGCATATTTTTTATTTTAGTAACTACCACCAGTTGCCTTCAGCAGAAAGTCCCTGTTTCCTCCCATTTTCACAAAAACTTGATAGATATTATTGGGTGGAAATAGTATCTTCTGGTTTTTTTTTTTTCAAATCTGCATTTCTTTGGCTGACTTCGAGATTGAGACTTTTTTCCTAAGGTGATTGGCCTTTTAATTTTCCTTCCCTGTGCATTGACAATTCGTGTCCTTTGCCCAATTTGTTGTTGTTGTTGTTGAATTGTTGACATTTTTTTCTTTTTTCCCCCTCTTTTTTTATTGAATCTAAAAATATCTGCTTCTGATTTGTCATAAACCTTTAGTATCTTTAAATTGGTTTATTTTTTACTATCTTAAATTTATATGTAATTAACATTCAAAGAATTGAGTATTTTAATACATGAATATGATGTATTCATTTTTTCAGCTCTTTAATTACTATTATGAATTTATTTGCTTATAAATAGTAATATAATTGAATTTCATACATTGAATTCTTACATTCCTAGAGTTTTGGTTGCACCTCTCAGGATTTTCTATGAAAATGATTATGATTTTCAAATAATGACAATTTTGTCACTTTAAAATACTCATACTTATTCATCATCGTGTCTTTTTGCGTTGGTTAGGGCCTCCAGTATAATACTGACTAGAAGCAATGCTAGCAGGTATCTTGGTGCATTCCTGACTTTAATCTGCATGCTTCTGATGTTTCCTATAAATTATGATGCTTGGTATAGAATTGTCTAGATACTTGCTAAAGTTTCTTTTAAATCCCAGTTTTCCAAATTTTTGTTTCTTAAAAATCATGAATAAGTAGTTGAATGTATCAAATGCCTTTTCTGCATTTATTGAGATACTTATGTTTTTCTCCTTTAATCTGTTAATATGGTAAATTGCATGTTTTTATTTTTTGTCATTATTATCAGTTTTGCTTTTTTATTCAGTTTTTTATTATTAGTTCATTTCATTTGGAACTCAGATATATAATTTAATTAATAATTTTCCTCAGTTGATGATACTCTATCATCATTTGACCATGTCTCCTCTGCTGTATCATGTTACTTATTTTTATTTTCATTATCCACAACTCTGTTCCATTTCTTCTACCCACACTTTTACTTTAATGCGTTTGTTATATATCCTGATATACTAAAGTGTTATTTTTGTGTGTGTGTCTATGCATTAATTTATACAAATGTTATTGGTTTATAGCTATTGCTTTGTTTCAACTTTCTTTCACTCAACACTGTATGTTTAACTCTATTTTGTTGCTAGATATGCATCTGCTGTATTGTTTTTAAATATAGTATATTAGTAATATATAGTGTAATATTTCAGATTATGTACACTTTGCATTTACTTATCTATTCCCCCAGAGATGGGCACCTAAAGTAACTTTCAACTTTCTGCAACTATAAAATAACACTGTGATAAATATCTTCATGTAAGTTGCTTTTTGATTTGTGCCCTGGTTTCTTTGATGCTTATACCCAGGTATGTGATTGTTGGAACATGAGATAATTTGTACATTGATTTTATTAAATTCCACCAGATTATTTTCCATAATACTGCCTTAGTTACACTCCTGCCAGTAGAGTAGGAGAAATCTTATTTCTCTACTTTCTTACCTACAATTGCTGTTATCTGATTTTTTTTTTTTTTTTTTTGTCTGCGTTGGGTCTTCGTTGCTGTGCTCAGGCTTTCTCTAGTTGCAGTGAGCGGGGTCTACTCTTCGTTGTGGTGTGCGTGCTTCTCATTGTGGTGGCTTCTCTTGTTGCGGAGCACAGGTTCTAGGCGCATGGGCTTCAGTAGTTGTGGCACGTGGGCTCAGTAGTTGTGGCTTGCAGGCTCTAGAGCGTAGGCTCTGTAGTTGTGGCGCATAGGCTTAGTTGCTCCGCGGCATCTGGTATCTTCCCGGACCAGGGATCAAATGCATGTCCCCTGCATTGGCAGGCGGGTTCTTAACCACTGCGCCACCAGGAAGTCCCTGATTTTTAATTTTTATTAATTTGATTAATGTTAAAGTATATATCAGTGTTGAAATTGACATTTCTCTGATTCTAGTGTGTTTCTCTGATTTCTATACTTGCCACTGAGCTTCCTTTTATTTTTATTTTTTTTAAGTTTTATTTATTTATTTTTGATGTGGGCCATTTTTTAAAGTCTTTATTGAATTTGTTACAGTAGTGCTTCTATTTTATGTTTTGGTTTTTGGCCATGAGGCATGTGAGATCTTAGCTCCCCAACCAGAGGTTGAACCCACACCCTCTGCATTGGAAAGCGAAGTCTTAACCACTGGATTGCCATGGAAGTCCCTGGGCTTCCTTTTAAATGATTCATCTACTTACATCCTTTGCCTGTTTTTCTATTGAGATTTCCTGTCTTTTTCTTATTCATTTGCAACTGTTTCTTATACATGCCATATATTAATTCCTTAGTGGTTTTAAATACTGAAAATATTTTCTTTGGTCTGTCAACTGTCAATTTTGCCTGTGACGTCCTTGTGAGCAGAAGTTCTCAATTTTGATGTATATAAATCCATTAAAAAATGTTTTGTGTTTTTAGGTCTTGCTTGAGAAGTCCTTTCAACCCTAAAATCACTCAGATATTTCCTTTTATTTTCTTCTATTAGCTTTTAAAATTTGCCTTTTACACTTGACACTTTATTCCAGATGGCATTCCCCTGTGTGTATGGCATAAATCAGGGAATACTACTTTATTCTTCTGTATATATTGAGTTAGTTTTCATAACACTCTCTGGAAAGTAATCTATTTTTTTCTATTGATTTATGGTGCTGCCTTTATCAGACATCAATTTCTGTTTCTGAACTTTCTATTCTGTTACATTGTGTATTTGTTTCTGTGTAATTGCATACTACATTTATTACTATAGCTTTGTAGATTGTATTAATATCTGGGAAAGAAGTTCTTCCATTTTACTTATCTTTTTCAAAATTAGATTAGTTTTTCATGAACCTTTATTTCATGTAATTTCAATGATGTGATTGTTAAATCTTCTAGAATTTTAATTGAAATCTGAATTAGTTATCTATTGCTGTATAACTAATTACTCCATAACTTAGTGGCTAAAACAACAATAAATATTATTGCTCAGCTCTGTGGATCAGGAATTCAAAAATATCTTAATTGAATGGTTTCTGTCTTGAGGTCTCTCATGAAATTGCAACCAAGATGTCAACTGGGCCCACAGTCATCTAAAGACTTGACTTGGGCTGGGGGATTCCTCTCCAAGTAGGTTCACTCACATGGCTGCCAAGTTGATGTTGACAGCAGATCAGTTCCTTGTCACATGAATCTTGTGACAGAGCTTCTTGAATATCCTTACAACATGGAGGCCGATGTATGCTAGAGCAGGTGATCCAGGAGATAGCAAGGTAGAAGCTGCAACGTTATTTATGACCTAGTCTCAAAAGTCACACTCCAACATTCCTGCAATATCCTATTGATTGCACAAGACAGCTCTCCTCAGTATGAGAGGGGACTACACCAGGAAGCAAGAATCACTGGGTGCCATCTTGGAGGCTGAGTACCTCAGTTCACCCTCTGGCTGCCAATAATTAATGTCACTCTCACATGCAAAATAGACTCATCCTTCTCACAAGACTCCCCTAAATCTCATCCCACTAGAGAATCAACTTGAATTCCAGAATCTCATCTAAATAAGGTCCAGAGGTGATGAGACTTCTTGGGTATAGTTCCTTAAGTACAGTTCTTTGAGTACAGTTTCTTTTGATCTGAAAACTTGTGGACTTAAGAGAGGGAGCCAAACAATGCCATGTATATCAGGAGGCAAGAATCATTGGGGGCCAGTCTTAAAGGATGGCTACCACAAAATTTCACTTAACATTTCTTATAAGACAGATCTATTGGAGACAAATTCCTTCAATCTTTGTTTAAGAAAGTATTTCTCCTTCACTTTTTTTTTTTGAATGAAAGATTCCTTAAATTCTGTGGTGCGTTACAATTTTCAAAAGTGTCATGTACATGATTTCATATAATCCCATAATAAACTTTTTTTAACCCTCTACCACTATATTGCCCCATACTCTTTCCCTCTCCCCTCTAGTAACCACTAGTTTGTTCTCTATATCTGTGAGTTTGCTTCTTTTGTGTTTTACTCACTAGTTTGTTGTATTTTAAGATTCCATATATAAGTGATATCATACAGTATTTGTCTTTCTCTGTCTGACTTATTGCATATAGCATAATCCTACAAGCCCATCCATGTTGCTGCAAATGGCAAAATTTCATTCTTTTTTATGGCTGAGTAGTATTCCATTGTAGGTGTATCTACCACATCTTCTTTATCCATCATCTGTTGATGGACACTTAGGTTGCTTCTATATGTTGGCAATTGCAAATAACACTGCTATGAACATTGAGGTGCATGTATCTTTTTGAATTAGTGTTGTTGGTTTTTTTGGATATATACCCAGGAATGGAATTGCTGTGTCATATGGTAGTTCTATTTTTAGTTTTTTGAGAAACCTCTGTACTGTTTTGC
The DNA here is from genome assembly GCF_002837175.3 of Physeter macrocephalus. Taxonomy (NCBI): domain Eukaryota; kingdom Metazoa; phylum Chordata; class Mammalia; order Artiodactyla; family Physeteridae; genus Physeter; species Physeter macrocephalus. The sequence goes on from NC_041217.1 coordinate 107,986,897, forward strand.
ACAGTGCCTGCACCAATTTACATTCCCACAACAGTGTATGAGGGTTCCCTTTTCTCCACATCCTTGTCAACATTTGTTATTTGTGTTCTTTTTGATCATAGCCATTCTGATGTGTGTGGGGTGATATTTCATTGTCATTTTGATTTGTATTTCCCTGATGACTAGCGATGTTGAGCATCTTTCCATGTGCCTGTTGGCCATCTGCATTTTCTCTTTGGAAAAATGTCTATTCAGTTCTTCTGGCCATTTATTGATAGGGTTGTTTGTGTTAGAACACAAATATTAAGAGTTTCTTTAAGAGGTCTACATATAAGTGTCTGCATATTTTTTATTTTAGTAACTACCACCAGTTGCCTTCAGCAGAAAGTCCCTGTTTCCTCCCATTTTCACAAAAACTTGATAGATATTATTGGGTGGAAATAGTATCTTCTGGTTTTTTTTTTTTCAAATCTGCATTTCTTTGGCTGACTTCGAGATTGAGACTTTTTTCCTAAGGTGATTGGCCTTTTAATTTTCCTTCCCTGTGCATTGACAATTCGTGTCCTTTGCCCAATTTGTTGTTGTTGTTGTTGAATTGTTGACATTTTTTTCTTTTTTCCCCCTCTTTTTTTATTGAATCTAAAAATATCTGCTTCTGATTTGTCATAAACCTTTAGTATCTTTAAATTGGTTTATTTTTTACTATCTTAAATTTATATGTAATTAACATTCAAAGAATTGAGTATTTTAATACATGAATATGATGTATTCATTTTTTCAGCTCTTTAATTACTATTATGAATTTATTTGCTTATAAATAGTAATATAATTGAATTTCATACATTGAATTCTTACATTCCTAGAGTTTTGGTTGCATCTCTCAGGATTTTCTATGAAAATGATTATGATTTTCAAATAATGACAATTTTGTCACTTTAAAATACTCATACTTATTCATCATCGTGTCTTTTTGCGTTGGTTAGGGCCTCCAGTATAATACTGACTAGAAGCAATGCTAGCAGGTATCTTGGTGCATTCCTGACTTTAATCTGCATGCTTCTGATGTTTCCTATAAATTATGATGCTTGGTATAGAATTGTCTAGATACTTGCTAAAGTTTCTTTTAAATCCCAGTTTTCCAAATTTTTGTTTCTTAAAAATCATGAATAAGTAGTTGAATGTATCAAATGCCTTTTCTGCATTTATTGAGATACTTATGTTTTTCTCCTTTAATCTGTTAATATGGTAAATTGCATGTTTTTATTTTTTGTCATTATTATCAGTTTTGCTTTTTTATTCAGTTTTTTATTATTAGTTCATTTCATTTGGAACTCAGATATATAATTTAATTAATAATTTTCCTCAGTTGATGATACTCTATCATCATTTGACCATGTCTCCTCTGCTGTATCATGTTACTTATTTTTATTTTCATTATCCACAACTCTGTTCCATTTCTTCTACCCACACTTTTACTTTAATGCGTTTGTTATATATCCTGATATACTAAAGTGTTATTTTTGTGTGTGTGTCTATGCATTAATTTATACAAATGTTATTGGTTTATAGCTATTGCTTTGTTTCAACTTTCTTTCACTCAACACTGTATGTTTAACTCTATTTTGTTGCTAGATATGCATCTGCTGTATTGTTTTTAAATATAGTATATTAGTAATATATAGTGTAATATTTCAGATTATGTACACTTTGCATTTACTTATCTATTCCCCCAGAGATGGGCACCTAAAGTAACTTTCAACTTTCTGCAACTATAAAATAACACTGTGATAAATATCTTCATGTAAGTTGCTTTTTGATTTGTGCCCTGGTTTCTTTGATGCTTATACCCAGGTATGTGATTGTTGGAACATGAGATAATTTGTACATTGATTTTATTAAATTCCACCAGATTATTTTCCATAATACTGCCTTAGTTACACTCCTGCCAGTAGAGTAGGAGAAATCTTATTTCTCTACTTTCTTACCTACAATTGCTGTTATCTGATTTTTTTTTTTTTTTTTTTTGTCTGCGTTGGGTCTTCGTTGCTGTGCTCAGGCTTTCTCTAGTTGCAGTGAGCGGGGTCTACTCTTCGTTGTGGTGTGCGTGCTTCTCATTGTGGTGGCTTCTCTTGTTGCGGAGCACAGGTTCTAGGCGCATGGGCTTCAGTAGTTGTGGCACGTGGGCTCAGTAGTTGTGGCTTGCAGGCTCTAGAGCGTAGGCTCTGTAGTTGTGGCGCATAGGCTTAGTTGCTCCGCGGCATCTGGTATCTTCCCGGACCAGGGATCAAATGCATGTCCCCTGCATTGGCAGGCGGGTTCTTAACCACTGCGCCACCAGGAAGTCCCTGATTTTTAATTTTTATTAATTTGATTAATGTTAAAGTATATATCAGTGTTGAAATTGACATTTCTCTGATTCTAGTGTGTTTCTCTGATTTCTATACTTGCCACTGAGCTTCCTTTTATTTTTATTTTTTTTAAGTTTTATTTATTTATTTTTGATGTGGGCCATTTTTTAAAGTCTTTATTGAATTTGTTACAGTAGTGCTTCTATTTTATGTTTTGGTTTTTGGCCATGAGGCATGTGAGATCTTAGCTCCCCAACCAGAGGTTGAACCCACACCCTCTGCATTGGAAAGCGAAGTCTTAACCACTGGATTGCCATGGAAGTCCCTGGGCTTCCTTTTAAATGATTCATCTACTTACATCCTTTGCCTGTTTTTCTATTGAGATTTCCTGTCTTTTTCTTATTCATTTGCAACTGTTTCTTATACATGCCATATATTAATTCCTTAGTGGTTTTAAATACTGAAAATATTTTCTTTGGTCTGTCAACTGTCAATTTTGCCTGTGACGTCCTTGTGAGCAGAAGTTCTCAATTTTGATGTATATAAATCCATTAAAAAATGTTTTGTGTTTTTAGGTCTTGCTTGAGAAGTCCTTTCAACCCTAAAATCACTCAGATATTTCCTTTTATTTTCTTCTATTAGCTTTTAAAATTTGCCTTTTACACTTGACACTTTATTCCAGATGGCATTCCCCTGTGTGTATGGCATAAATCAGGGAATACTACTTTATTCTTCTGTATATATTGAGTTAGTTTTCATAACACTCTCTGGAAAGTAATCTATTTTTTTCTATTGATTTATGGTGCTGCCTTTATCAGACATCAATTTCTGTTTCTGAACTTTCTATTCTGTTACATTGTGTATTTGTTTCTGTGTAATTGCATACTACATTTATTACTATAGCTTTGTAGATTGTATTAATATCTGGGAAAGAAGTTCTTCCATTTTACTTATCTTTTTCAAAATTAGATTAGTTTTTCATGAACCTTTATTTCATGTAATTTCAATGATGTGATTGTTAAATCTTCTAGAATTTTAATTGAAATCTGAATTAGTTATCTATTGCTGTATAACTAATTACTCCATAACTTAGTGGCTAAAACAACAATAAATATTATTGCTCAGCTCTGTGGATCAGGAATTCAAAAATATCTTAATTGAATGGTTTCTGTCTTGAGGTCTCTCATGAAATTGCAACCAAGATGTCAACTGGGCCCACAGTCATCTAAAGACTTGACTTGGGCTGGGGGATTCCTCTCCAAGTAGGTTCACTCACATGGCTGCCAAGTTGATGTTGACAGCAGATCAGTTCCTTGTCACATGAATCTTGTGACAGAGCTTCTTGAATATCCTTACAACATGGAGGCCGATGTATGCTAGAGCAGGTGATCCAGGAGATAGCAAGGTAGAAGCTGCAACGTTATTTATGACCTAGTCTCAAAAGTCACACTCCAACATTCCTGCAATATCCTATTGATTGCACAAGACAGCTCTCCTCAGTATGAGAGGGGACTACACCAGGAAGCAAGAATCACTGGGTGCCATCTTGGAGGCTGAGTACCTCAGTTCACCCTCTGGCTGCCAATAATTAATGTCACTCTCACATGCAAAATAGACTCATCCTTCTCACAAGACTCCCCTAAATCTCATCCCACTAGAGAATCAACTTGAATTCCAGAATCTCATCTAAATAAGGTCCAGAGGTGATGAGACTTCTTGGGTATAGTTCCTTAAGTACAGTTCTTTGAGTACAGTTTCTTTTGATCTGAAAACTTGTGGACTTAAGAGAGGGAGCCAAACAATGCCATGTATATCAGGAGGCAAGAATCATTGGGGGCCAGTCTTAAAGGATGGCTACCACAAAATTTCACTTAACATTTCTTATAAGACAGATCTATTGGAGACAAATTCCTTCAATCTTTGTTTAAGAAAGTATTTCTCCTTCACTTTTTTTTTTTGAATGAAAGATTCCTTAAATTCTGTGGTGCGTTACAATTTTCAAAAGTGTCATGTACATGATTTCATATAATCCCATAATAAACTTTTTTTAACCCTCTACCACTATATTGCCCCATACTCTTTCCCTCTCCCCTCTAGTAACCACTAGTTTGTTCTCTATATCTGTGAGTTTGCTTCTTTTGTGTTTTACTCACTAGTTTGTTGTATTTTAAGATTCCATATATAAGTGATATCATACAGTATTTGTCTTTCTCTGTCTGACTTATTGCATATAGCATAATCCTACAAGCCCATCCATGTTGCTGCAAATGGCAAAATTTCATTCTTTTTTATGGCTGAGTAGTATTCCATTGTAGGTGTATCTACCACATCTTCTTTATCCATCATCTGTTGATGGACACTTAGGTTGCTTCTATATGTTGGCAATTGCAAATAACACTGCTATGAACATTGAGGTGCATGTATCTTTTTGAATTAGTGTTGTTGGTTTTTTTGGATATATACCCAGGAATGGAATTGCTGTGTCATATGGTAGTTCTATTTTTAGTTTTTTGAGAAACCTCTGTACTGTTTTGCACAGTGCCTGCACCAATTTACATTCCCACAACAGTGTATGAGGGTTCCCTTTTCTCCACATCCTTGTCAACATTTGTTATTTGTGTTCTTTTTGATCATAGCCATTCTGATGTGTGTGGGGTGATATTTCATTGTCATTTTGATTTGTATTTCCCTGATGACTAGCGATGTTGAGCATCTTTCCATGTGCCTGTTGGCCATCTGCATTTTCTCTTTGGAAAAATGTCTATTCAGTTCTTCTGGCCATTTTTTAATTGAGTTTGTTTTTTTGATGTTGAGTTGTATGAGCTGTTTATATATGTTGCATGTTAACCCCTTATCAGTCATATCATTTGCAAATATCTTCTCCCATTCAGTAGGTTGTTTTTTTGTTTGTCGATGGTTTCCTTTGCTGTGCAAAAGCTTTTGAGTTTACTTAGGTCCCATTTGCCTATTTTTGCTTTTGTTTCCTTTGCTTTAGGAGACGGATCCAAAAAAACACTGCTTCAATTTGTGTCTAAGAGTGTTCTGTATATGTTTTCCTCTAGAAGTTTTATAGTGTCCAGTCTTACATTTAGGTCTTTAATCCATTTTGAGTTTATTTTTGGACAGCTACTTGTAAAAGAATAAAATTAGAACATTCTCTAATACCATATACAAAAATAATCTCCTTTGCTTTTGAAGAATAATTTGGCTGGATAGAGAATTCTAGGTTGGTGGTTTCTCTTTCAACACTTTAAATGTATCACTCCACCCTCTTCTTGCTTGCAGGGTTTCTGAAGAGAATTCTTATCCTGTTCCTTTGTAGGTAAGGCGTTTTTTATTTCCAGCTTCTTTCAAGATTTTTTGTCTTTATTTTCTGCAATTTGAATATGATATGCCTAGGTATAGATTTTTTTGAAATTTATTATAGTTGTTGTTCTCTGAGTTTCCTTAATATGTGGTTGATATTTGTCATTAATTTTGGAAAATTCTCAGCCATTATTCATAATTTCTTTTTTTTTTTTTTTTTTTTTTTGCAGTACGCGGGCCTCTCACTGTTGTGGCCTCTACCATTGTGGACGTGCAGGCTCAGCAGCCATGGCTTACGGGCCTAGCCACTCCATGGCATGTGGGATCTTCCCAGACTGGGGCACGAACCCATGTCCCCTGCATTGGCAGGTGGACTCTCAACCACTGCGCCACCAGGGAAGCCCTATTCATAATTTATTTTCCTTTCTCTTTCTCCTTCTCCTACTACTCCCGTTGAATTTTTGTAATTGTCACATAGTTCTTGGATATTCTATTCCATTTTTTCTCTTCTTTTTTCTCTTTGCTTTTCAGATATTGACATATCTTCAAGCTTACTAATTCTTTTATTGGCCATGTCCAGTCTACTGATGAGTCCATCCAAGGCATTCTTCATTTCTGTTACAGTGTTTCTGATTTTTAGCATTTAATTTTGATTCTTTATTAAGGCTTACATGTCTCTGCTTATGTTACTTACCTGTTATTGCATGTTGTAAATTTTTTATATTAGAGCCCTAGGATATTTATCATAGTTATTTTTAATTCTTTTTTTAAAAATTTTTATTGGATTATAGTTGATTTACAATGTTGTGTTAGTTTCAGGTGTACAGTGAAGTAAATCAGTTTTATATATATATAAAATCTCCACTCTTTTTTCGATTCTTTTCCCATATAGGTCATTACAGAGTACTGAGTAGAGTTCCCTGTGCTACACAGTAGGTCCTTATTAGTTATCCATTTTATATATAGTAGTTTGTATATGTCAATCCCAATCTCCTAATTTATCCTTCTCCCTTTTCCAGTTATTTTAAATTTTTGATCTGATGATTCCAAAACTTCTGCTATATCTAAGTCTGGTACTGATGCTTTTGGTCTTTTCAGACTATTTTTTGGCCTTTATCATGCCTTGTAATTTTTGGTTGAAAGCCACACATTGTGTATTGGGTGAAAGGAACTGAGGTAAATAGGCCTTCCATCTGAGGTTTTACACTATCTGGCTATTAGTTAGGGTATGCTTACTGCTGTAGCTTTAGATGTCAGGCACAAAAATTTCCTCTAGTGTCTATTTTTGTCTCCTTGGATGTTTTGGGCTTCCCTAGAGACTCCTTCTTAAATTGGTTCTGAGGCTTCCAGTTCTTCTATCTGTAATCCCCTGTTATTATACTGCAGCCTTATTCATGTGATGATAAGGTGTGAGGGAAGGGGAAGCATCTTATAGTCCTATAATTAGGTCTCATCTTTTTAGTGTGCTTGTCCCCCGAGCTGTGACCTTCACAAGTTTTATAGATTTTTTTTTCCTTTGATAAGACAGGAAAAACTAAATGGCTCTAGAGTTGGGTATTTCTCTTCCTCCATGTGGAAGCCTAGTGAGGGTTGGATTTGGGTATTTTCCTCTCCCCACATGGAAGTCTAGGGGAGATTGGAGTATTTCTTTTCCTCAAAGTTGATTGGGCTCTTGTAAAACCCAAGCTGTATGGTTAGGTAATATTGTTTCCCTTGAGGACAGCCTTTTGTTAAGGAGAACAGAATGCTCTGGGCATATTTCAAAATGATTACTTTTCCTTCTCCCCCTGCTAAAAATCTGAAAGAATTTTTCACCAGTGCTCACTTCCGAGAACCTGGTGGGGCTCCTGGAGCAAAAGCTCAGGAAAGTGTGGAGGTTCCTCTAAGGCCCCCTGAAGTTTTTAACTCTTAAGTTTAGCTGCGCTGAGCCTCTTGCAGTTCATCATTTACAGTTTGCGTTCTACTGGTACTGGCTTCAGTGGCAAGGTTCAGCTCCTGGGCTTCTGTTCTTGGTAAGCTGTGATTCTCTATATTAATGGGGCAGCAGATAGTGATGTGGCCTTAATTCTTGGATGGATCTAAGAAGAATTGTTGATTTTCAGTTATTCAGCTTTTTTTCTTGGGAGGATGGTAGTGATGACATCTAGCTCTTTATGTGTCAGACTGGTGCTATTGATTTTTATAAATTGATCTTGTGTCTGGTAACTTTACAGAACTCTCTTACTAGTTTTAATTATTTGTTAATTCTGTTGGATTTTATATGTCACCTGAAGGTAACTACAGTTTTGTATCTTTCTTCTCAACTATTGTATCTTCTATTTTTTTTTAACTGCATAGGAATCTTATTTTCCTCAGTGACTGTTAAAGCTTTGTAAATCATTTCCCAGTACAGTGGCCAAGTAGATAGAATAAATTATTCCTTGACCCTTTGAGACTTTCATAATCAACAGTAATTTTTTATGATTTATAGACTCTTTAAGTGATTTGTTTTCCTCAGAATTTTAGAATTCTTCCTCTTTTGTGTCTAATTTCTCATCCCTACTTGAAGATTTAATGCCCTCTTTTAAAATTTTTTTAAAGATTAAGATTGGACATTAAGGTTCACAGTATCAGCTTAATAAAGTTTTCAAAGGTTTCATAATGAATAATGATGGTTGAATTATAATATAGTTTTATATGTGTATTGAAATGACAATATAATTTTCCTTTTTAATCTATTAATGTGGTAAATTACATTGATTTTCTAATATTAAACCATCTTTGGATTCCCTGGATAAATTCAACTTGGTCATAATATGTTATTATTTTTTATATATTCTTCTGGATTTGGTTTGCTAATGTCTTATAATTTTTTTCCAACTTTTCCAGATGTATCATATAACTTCCTCCTTTCAGACATTCAAAGTTTTTGAAATATTCCTGCCTGTAAACAAAGGATTTTCCTCTAATATAACTGTTACTCTGTCTCTCTGTCTCTTTCTCCCTCAGAAAAAAATCACACCATTGCTATATTTGTAGCTTAATTTACATTTTATTAGGTAGTTTATAAGTTCTATTGACATGATACAGTTAATTTCCTGAAATGCTGTGTGTTGTTTCGGATCACTATTATTAAGTGGTTAGTTTTCATTATATCAAATCCTTACAATACCATGTGCACATGATATCTTGTGGATTTTTTTTGATGTAATTGGTCGGATTTGAATTTCTTTGATGGTATGAAAATGTTCATTAGTTTGTTTTCATGAACATTTATTGAATGTCTAGTATGTGTCAAGTACTATTCTAGATGCTGAGGATACAGTAGTCAAAAAAAGATCCCTGCCTTGATGGAGCATCTTGGTGATATTCTTAGGACCTAATAATAATGGTCTCAGAATATAAATGGGACTTTAGTGATGTTCCACAATTCATACAAAAAAAATTATTCTTGTTGTCTAATGGTCATTTCATGCCTAGGGTCAAAGCTTTGATAGACCACTTTGTTTTTTTTTAACATCTTTATTGGAGTATAATTGCTTTACAATGTTGTATTAGTTTCTGCTGTATAACAAAGTGAATCGGCTATATACATACGTATATCCCCATATCCCCTCCCTCTTGCGTCTCCCTCCCACCCTCTTTATCCCACCCCTCTAGGTCGCAAAGCAACGAGCTGATCTCCCTGTGCTATGCAGGTGCTTCCCATTAGCTATCTATTTTACACTTGTCATGTTAATGTTACCCTCTCACTTCATCCCAGCTTACCCTTCCCCCTCCCCGTGTGATAGACCACTTTTAATCAATGATAAAAAACAAATTTGACCTTCTTACTACTTTGGACCATATTTCATTGAAAAATTATCTTTATACTCTTTTTGATTATAGTTTATATTAACATGAATTATTCATTCATAATAAAAATGAAACCTAAATAATTCTACCATAAAATTTTTTCTATTGTGGATTCATAAATATTTTTCAAATGGCTTGGATGAATTTTGATTTTGTTAATATACAATACCAAATGAATTTGTAGCACACTTTGAAAATGTTTCTTAAAAAGCCGACAGGTAGGGAGTTCCCTAGTGGCCTAGTGGTTAGGATTCAGCTCTCTGGCGTGGCTGGGGTTCAATCCCTGTTTGGGGAAATAAGATCCCGCAGGCCGCAAGGTGCGGCCAAAAAAAAAAAAAAAGCCAGCAAGTAAAATCTGCATTTTATTTTATATTGAGTTAATAAATGGAATTTTTTTTTTTTTTTTTTTTTTGCAGTACACGGGCTTCTCACTGTTGTGGCCTCTCCCATTGCGGAGCACAGGTTCCGGATGCGCAGGCTCAGTGGCCATGGCTCACGGGCCCCGCCGCTCTGTGGCATGTGGGATCTTCCCGGACCGGGGCACGAACCCGTGTCCCCTGCCTCAGCAGGCAGACTCTCAACCACTGCGCCACCAGGGAAGCCCTATAAATGGAATTTTTAAAAGATAGTAAATGGTATATTCATTTTGCTTACAATGAGACTAATTAGAACTATTAAAATCAAGTAATTGGGAAATTTACTACTTTTGTACATTCACTTGTATATTTCAAAGAACTTTATAATAGACAATGAGTATAGCAAATTAAATTCTAAATAAATGTTTACCAAATATGTATAACATTGAATTTCAGTTCTGATACAATTCCTAGTTTAAAATACAGATAAAATCATAACTAATACAAAAATTTCCAAGCTGATTGCAGAAAGTTTGGTACCCAGAGCAGGGACACTGTCTTCTGGCAGAGGAATAAACTTGGCTGCTTGTGCAACATTAGAAACCTCTGAGGTGATACTGGCTTCATTGATGGCTTGGACTGCAATATAGAATTTGGTGACATTTTCTATTTTAAAAGGTTCTGACTTAAATTCAAAATTTTCTATTGAGCTGGCCTCATTAGGTATTAGACTAGAAGTATTCACTAAAGCAGCATTGTCAAAATCCTCAGAGATCCAGGAAACTCTAACTTATTCTTATAATGTAGCTGTTGGCTGGAAAACAAACAGATATTTCACATATGTTAGAATCACTAGGATGCCTTATTGCTATCACATTGCCTTGCATTTAGGGGCCTATCAGAAATGCACACTGGGTTTTCTCTCTGGTTATTCCATCTTCTTTATTTTAAGAAAAAATATGGGAACAGTTTTTTATCTAGTTATCTAATCACAGAATTTAATTCAAAATTGTATAATACTAAAAATGGAATCTAGATTTCTTTTTAGAAATAGAAATATGAAGAACTGAGTCCACTTTTGATTTAGAACAAGGAACACAGTAGTGTTTGAGTATAGTAAAGATATTCAGTACTCTATGTCTGTATTATTTCTCATTAAGCTGAGAGAGAGAGTAATGGGACGGGTGAGGAAGAGAGCAGATAAATAGAGTGGGAGCCAGGGATAAGGATAAAGAGCAAAGGGAGGCAGAGAGGCTGAAATGTGTACCAATTAAACATGTTTAGGAGCTAGGCAGACTTTGATTAGCACCTTATTTCTACTATTTTCTGGCTGTAACAAAGAAAAATTTATTTACCCCTTCTTACCTTTAGTTTTCTTATCTGTAAAATAGAGAATCGGTCATTCAATTCATTCAACAAATATCTACGGAATGCTAGTGATGAGAATTATATATGATAATTCATGAAAAGTATTGAGCACAATGGGAGTTAATAAATGTTTGAAATATTAGCTATTATTAGTGTTACTTTATCAAGAAAGGAAAGAAAGATGCTGACGAATGTTTCATTTCAAAATGGTTTTAGAAATCTACAAGGGGCATCGATATAGAAATATATTCTCACGTTATGAAATGCCATGAATAATAAAACATCAGATGTCTTTTTTGAAGTGAAGACTTTATTTTTTTCATGAAATGTTGAAGATGTTTTAAGCATGTGGTGAATAACTTCAATTTAGTGTTTTTTTTTTTTTAATTCAGGCCCTGTGCCTTAAAATTCTAGTCTTTCAATAAATAGGCCTTATCGATCTGACCTGTTCCCCTACTCTTTACATCCTCTCTGCATTCCATTTAGGTCGATCTATCTATCTATCCATCCATCCCTTACTTTAATTCAAATATTTCATTGTGAAATTTTGCTTTCTCGACTTTGATCATATTATTTAGTTCCTGTTTTCCCTGTCATGACTCCCTGGAATGTGCCTCCCTCTCCCTATCTGTGCAAATTGTACTCATTCTTCAAGGTCCAACAGGAGGTCCAGTTTCTTCATGAAGTCCTGGTCATGTATTTCATCCCCTTATGACTCTCTTCCATGAACTCTTATTGCATGGAAAGGAGTTTTCCAGTTTTATAGAGGTTCAGTTTATCTTTTCAATTTGAACATATTATTCTTGAGAGCAAAAGTATGTTTTTGTATGAACTAGAGTACTCTTTTTATATGAACTACAGTATCTGATACTGTGTTGGGCATGTATTTGACCTCCTTAATTACTTCTAGGCCCCAACAGACACATGAAAAGATGCTCAACATCACCAATCATCAGGGAAATGTAAATCAAAACTACCTTGCACCTGTCAGAATGTATTTTATCGAAAAGATAACAAATAACAAGTGTTGGTGAGAATGTGGAGAAAAGGGAATCCTCTTGCACTGTTGTTGGGAATGTTGGTTGGTGCAGCCACTATGGAAAATGGTATGGAGGTTACTAAAAGAACTAAAAATAGAACTACCATACAATCCAGCAATTCTACTTCTGGGTATTTTTCTGAAGAAAACAGAAACCCTAATTCAAAAAGATATATGCACTTCTATGTTCATTGCAGCATTATTTTCAATAGCCAAGATATGGAACAACCTAAGTGTCCATTGATAGATGAATGGATAAAGAAGGTGTGGTATATATACACAATGGAATATTACTCTGCCATAAAAAAGAATGAAGTCTTGCCTTTTGTGACAACATGGATGGACCTAGAGGGTATTATGCTAAGTGAATTATGTCAGACAGAAAAGGACAAATACCACATGATTTCACTTATATGTGGAATCTAAAAAACAAAACAAATGAACAAACATAACAAAAAGAAATAGACTCATAGATACAGAGAACAAATAAGTATTTGCCAAAGGGGAGGGGAGTGGGGGGAATGAGTGAAATAGGTGAGGGAGATTAAGAGGTAAAAACTTTTACAAAATAGATGAGTCATGGGGATGAAATGTACAGCATGGGGAATGTAGTCAGTAATACTATAGTAATTTAGTATGGTGACAGATGGTAACTAGACTTAAAGTGGTGATCATTTTTTATTGTATAGATATATCAAATCACTATGTTATGCACCTGGAACTAACATAGTGTTGTAGGTCAGTTATACCTTAATAAAAATATTACTTGTTGACCAACAATAGAGTTATTCAGTTGATGCCCAAAATGACAAAATTAGAGGATCATAAAATATTAGAATTACATCTACTTGTTTTAGTAATTCTAGGTCATCTAGTCTGATTTGCATATTTAACAGGTATGGAAATTGGGTCCCAGAAAATTTAAGGTTTTTATTCAAAATTATATAGATACTTATTTTTTGAGATACTTCTACTACCTCCTTTTGCAATGCCTAAGGGTAAAATTTGATAGCAACTACAGTATCTTCCTATTTGTAACAAGGAAAGAGGATGATCAGATCCCACCTATTTGAGGCATTTGAGGTTAAACACAGTGAAGTTTTTTTTGTTTTTTGTTTTCTCTCCCAATGTACATATGAAATACTTTCTTCCTTCTTTTAGTTCCTATAATCAGCATAAGGGACATTTATTATGAAGCCAATCATGAACTGAAGGCTTGGTCTTAACTGAATTCAATTCAGAATTAAACATTTGGTCAGATAATTTCATTTATGGCTTTTTCAGTGGAAGTTTCTTTTTAATTTCACCGTATTTTTAAGGGTCATAATGTATTTCAGAGCTGTTATGATAAGAATCTCAATATTGAAGTACAAAGAGCACTTCATGGGTATTTTATGTTTCCTTTGGCTTTAGAATGATTTTTTTTCATTGTGTAATAATGACAAAAGGAAGTATAGCTATATGGGAAATGAAAGATTAAAATTTGTTTTTATCTTTCTGACTTACTTCACTCTGTATGACAGTCTCTAGATCCATCCACATCTCTACAAATGACCCAATTTCGTTCCTTTTTAAGGCTGAGTAACATTCCATTGTATATATGTACCACATCCTCTTTATCCATTCGTCTGTTGATGGACATTTAGGTTGCTTCCATGACCAGGCTATTGTAAATAGTGCTGCAATGAACACTGGGGTGCATGTGTCTTTTTGAATTATAGTTTTCTCTGGGTTTATGCCCAGTAGTGGGATTGCTGGGTCATATGGTAATTCCATTTTTAGTTTTTTAAGGAACCTCCATACTGTGCTCCATAGTGGCTGTATCAATTTACATTACCACCAACAGTGCAAGAGGGGAGGGTTCCCTTTTCTCCACACCCTCTCCAGCATTTGTTGTTTGTAGATTTTCTGATGATGCCCATTCTAACTGGCTTGTTGGCCATCTGTATGTCTTCTTCGGAGAAATGTCTGTTTAGGTCTTCTGCCCATTTTTGGATTGGGTTGTTTGTTTTTTTAATATTGAGCTGCATGAGCTGTTTATATATTTTGGAGATTAATCCTTTGTCCGTGGATTCGTTTGCAAATATTTTCGCCCATTCTGAGGGTTTTCTTTTTGTCTTGATTGTAGTTTGCTTTGCAAAAGCTTTTAAGTTTCATTAGGTCCCATTAGTTTATTTTTGTTTTTATTTCCATTACTCTAGGAGGTGGATCAAAAAAGATCTTGCTGTGATTTATGTCAAAGAGTGTTCTTCCTATGTTTTCCTCTAAGACTTATAGTGTCCACTCTTACATTGAGGTCTCTAATCCATTTTGAGTTTATTTTTGTGTATGGTGTTAGGGAGTGTTCTAATTTCATTCTTTTACATGTAGCTGTCCAGTTTTCCCAGTACCACTTATTGAAGAGACTGTCTTTTCTCCATTGTATATCCTTGCCTCCTTTGTCATAGATTAGTTGGCCATAGGTGCGTGGGTTTATCTCTGGGCTTTCTATCTTGTTCTATTGATGTATATTTCTATTTTTGTGCCAGTACCATATTGTCTTAATTACTGTAGCATTGTAGTATAGTCTGAAGTCAGGGAGTCTGAGTC
>NC_041217.1:108001833-108030288 GCF_002837175.3 Physeter macrocephalus
TTTTTTGTTCTAGTTCTGTAAAAAATGCCAATGGTAATTTGATAGGGATTGCATTGAATCTGTAGATTGCTTTGGGTAGTATAGTCATTTTCACAATATTGATTCTTCCAATCCAAGAACATGGTATATGTCTCCATCTGTTGGTATCATCTTTCATTTCTTTCATCAGTGTCTGATAGTTTTCTGCATACAGGTCTTTGGTCTCCCTAGGTAGGTTTATTCCTATGTATTTTATTCTTTTTGTTGCAGTGGTAAATGGGAGTGTTTCCTTAATATTTCTTTCAGATTTTTCATCATTAGTGTACAGGAATGTAAGAGATTTCCGTGCATTAATTTTGTATGCTGCAACTTTACCAAATTTATTGATATTCTTCAATTTGTTAATATGGTGTATCACATTGATTGATTTGTGTATATTGAAGAATCCTTGCATCCCTGGGATAAATCCCTCTTGATCATGGTGTATGATCCTTTTAATGTGTTGTTGGATTCTTGCATTTTGTTGAGGAATTTTGCATCTGTATTCATCAGTGATATTGGTCTGAACTTTTCTTTTTTTGTAGTA
Source organism: Physeter macrocephalus (assembly GCF_002837175.3). NCBI lineage: Eukaryota > Metazoa > Chordata > Mammalia > Artiodactyla > Physeteridae > Physeter > Physeter macrocephalus. The sequence goes on from NC_041217.1 coordinate 108,002,399, forward strand.
TCTTTGTCTGGTTTTGGTATCAGGGTGATGGTGGCGTCATAGAATGAGTTTGGGAGTGTTCCTTCCTCTGCAATTTTTGGGAAGAGTTTGAGAAGGATGGGTGTTAGCTCTTCTCTAAATGTTTGATAGAATTCACTTGTGAAGCCATCTGGTCCTGGACTTTTGGTTGTTGGAAGATTTTTAATCACAGTTTCAATTTCATTACTTGTGATTGGTCTGTTCATATTTTCTATTTCTTCCTGGTTCAGTCTTGGAAGGTTATACCTTTCTAAGAATTTGTCCATTTCTTCCAGGTTGTCCATTTTATTGGCAGAGTTGCTTGTAGTAGTCTCTTAGGATGCTTTGTATTTCTGTGGTGTCTGTTGCAACTTCTCCTTTCTCATTTCTAATTTTATTGATTTGAGTCCTCTCCCTCTTTTTCTTGATTCTGGCTAAAGGTTTATCATTTTTTTTATCTTCTCAAAGAACCAGCTTTTAGTTTTATTGATCTTTGCTGTTGTTTTCTTTGTTTCTATTTCATTTATCTCTGCTCTGATCTTTATGATTTCTTTCCTTCTACTAACTTTGGGTTTTGTCTTCTTTCTCTAGTTCCTTTAGGTGTAAGGTTAGATTGTTTATTTGAGATTTTTCTTGTTTCTTGAGGTAGGCTTGTATTGCTATAATCTTCCCTCTTAGAACTCCTTTTGCTGCTTCCCATAGGTTTTGGATCATCATGTTTTTGTTGTCATTTGTCTCTAGTTAGTTTTTGATTTCCTCTTGTATTTCTTCAGTGATATCTTGGTTATATAGTAACGTATTGTTTAGCCTCCATGTGGTTGTGTTTTTTACGTCCTCTCCCTCTTTTTCTTGATGAGTCTGGCTAATAGTTTATCAATTTTGTTTATCTTCTCAAAGAACCAGTTTTTAGTTTTATTGATCTTTGCTATCGTTTCCTTCATTTCTTTTTCATTTATTTCTGATCTGATCTTTATGATTTCTCTCCTTCTGCTAACTTTGGGTTTTGTTTGTTCTTCTTTCTCTAGTTCCTTTAGGTATAAAGTTAGTTTATTTGAGATTTCTCTTGTTTCTTGAGGTAGGCCTGTATAGCTATAAACTTCCCTCTTAGAAATCTTTTGCTGCATCCCATAGGTTTTGGATCATGGTGTTTTCATTGTCATTTGTCTCTAGGTATTTTTTGATGTCCTCTGAATTCTTCAGTGATCTCTTGCTTATTTAGTAACGTATTGTTTAGCCTCTATGTGTTTGTGTTTTTTCCGCTTTTTTCCCTGTAATTCATTTCTAATCCCATAGCGTTGTGGTCAGAAAAGATGCTTAATATGATTTCAATTTTCTTAAATTTACTGAGGCTTGATTTGTGACCCAAGATGTGATCTAACCTGGAGAATGTTCCATGCGCACTTGAGAAGAAAGTGTAAAATGCTGTTTTTGGATGGAATGTCCTATAAATATCAATTAAATCTATCTGGTCTATAGTGTCATTTAAAGCTTCTGTTTCCTTATTTATTTTCACTTTGGATGATCTGTCCATTGGTGTAAGTGAGGTGTTAAAGTCCCCCACTATTATTCTGTTACTGTTGATTTCCTCTTTTATAGCTGTTAGCAGTTGCCTTATGTATTGAGGTGCTCCTATGTTGGGTGCATATATATTTATAATTGTTATATCTTCTTCATGGATTGATCCCTTGATCATTATGTAGTGTCCTTCCTTGTCTCTTGTAACATTCTTTATCTTAAAGTCTATTTTATCTGATGTGAGTATTGCTACTCCAGCTTTCTTTTGATTTCCCTTACATGGAATATCTTTTTCCATCCCCTCACTTTCAGTCTGTATGTGTCCCTAGGTCTAAAGTGGGGTCTCTTGTAGACAGCATATATATGGGTCTTGTTTTTGTATCCATTCAGCAAGCCAGTGTCCTTTGGTTGGAGCATTTAATCCATTCACGTTTAAGGTAATTATTTATATGTATGTTCCTATGACTGTTTTCTTAATTGTTTTGGGTTTTTTTTTTTGTTGTTGTTGTTGTTTTTGTGGTACGCGGGCCTCTGACTCTTGTGCCCCCTCCCGTTGCCGAGCACAGTCTCCGAACGCGCAGGCTCAGCGGCCATGGCTCATGGGCCTAGCCGCTCTGCGGCATGTGGGATCTTCCCGGACCGGGGCACGAACCCGTGTCCCCTGCATTGGCAGGTGGACTCTCAACCACTGCACCACCAGGGAAGCCCCCTTGGGTTTGTTTTTGTAGGTCCTTTTCTTCGCTTGTGTTTCCCACTTAGAGAAGTTCCTTTAGCATTTGTTGTAGAGTTGGTTTGGTCATGCTGAATTCTCTTAGCTTTTGCTTGTTTGTAAAGCTTTTGATTTCTCCATCGAATCTGAATGAGATCCTTGCCAGGTAGAGTAATCTTGGTTGTAGTTGCTTCGCTTTCATCACTTTAAGTATATCATGCTACTCCCTTCTGGCTTGTAGAGTTTCTGCTGAGATATCAGCCATTAACCTTATGGGAGTTCCCTTGTATGTTGTCATTTTTCCCTTGCTGCTTTCAATAATTTTTCTTTGTCTTTAATTTTTGCCAATTTGAGTACTTTGCGTCTCGTCGTGTTTCTGCTTGGGTTTATCCTGCCTGGAACTCTCTGCGCTTCCTGGACTTGGGTGGCTATTTTCTTTCCCATGTTAGGGAAGTTTTCAACTATAATCTCTTCAAATATTTTCTCGGGTCCTTTCTCTCTCTCTTCTCTTTCTGGGACCCCTATGTTCTTCTGCCTCAGTTATTCTGCTATTGATTCCTTCTAGTATAGTTTTCATTTCAGTTATTGTATTGTTCATCTTCGTTTGTTTGTTCTTTAATTCTTCTAGGTCTTTTTTAAACATTTCTTGCATCTTCTCGATCTTTGCCTCCATTCTTTTTCCGAGGTCCTGGATCATCTTCCCTATCATTATTCTGAATTCTTTTTCTGGAAGGTTGCCTATCTCCACTTCATTTGGTTGTTTTTCTGTGGTTTTATCTTGTTCCTTCATCTGGTACATAGCCTTCTGCCTTTTCATCTTGTCTGACTTTTTTGAATGTGGTTTTTGTTCCACAGGTGGCATGATTGTAGTTGTTCTTGCTTCTGCTGCCTTCCCTCTGAGTGCACAAATCTTAAAAAAAAAAGAACCTAATAGTATTTGAAAATTCAACTAAAGGTCAATCAATGAATGAAATTGTGCAAGTCCAGAAATACTTAGAAAATGTTTTCCCTGTTAGGGAGAAAGGAATGCAACAGAAAGCTCTTAAGTCAGTCTTCTCCAAGTAATTTCTAAGATGGTTCATACTATGAGAGGCAGTTTGGCACAACAGAATCTGACGAGAGTGAGTTAGACTTATAATTTATTTAATGTTAAGTACTTTGGGCCAGTTCATGATCTCTTGGAACTTAAGTTTTCACATATGAAAATAGGTGGCCCATAGTTGACAATCTATACATATTACTTATAAATAAGACATTAGAAAATTTTTAGCAAATGAAAACCAGTGGGATTTCTTTTAGTATATGATCTTTTTAAATGTAATATCAAACTTGCCTTTTCCTTTATCTAGGACATTGCCAGGGGCTCTCCATGAAAGTTGAATATGATCTTCTTTAAACTTAGCCTCAAGGTCTGTAATTTTAGTGGGTGGGAACATGTGAGGGTGATTACCAGGAGGAGGAGCTCCTGATACAGTAAACAACCCTCTAGAGGTTAGTCTGCTAAAGTCTATTTCAGCTTTTGCCACGTCATCTTTGACTCCAGGTCTGGGCAGGTTCTGTATAATTTTACCTACCAAAAAAGCAATTTTGTAACTTTTCATATTGTGATACCTATTCTTTATTTCATAATCTCATTTGCAGCTGTAGAGGTTTAATATTGATTGATAGCAGCCATTGAAAAAGTAACAGCTTTTAGTGAAAAAAAAGCTTGTTTTATCGGTGTCATTTAAAAATTGATGAGGAGGGACTTCCCTGGTGGTCCAGTGGGTAAGAATCGGCCTCCAATGTAGGAGACATGGGTGCGATCCCTGGTCTGGGAACTAATATTCAACATGCTGCGGGACAACTAAGTCTACGCACTCAAGAGCCTGCACGCCACAACTAGACAGCCCGCTCACTGCTGCTACTGAGCCCACAGGCTCTAACTAGAGAGGAGCTCATGACCCAAAACGAAGAGCCTGTGCCGCAATGAAGAGCCCGTGTGCCACAACAAAGGATCCCACATGCTGCAAATGAAGATCCTGCAACTAAGACCCAGTGCAGCCAAATAAATAAATAAATATTAAAAAAATAAATAAATAAAATTGATTAGGAGACATTGTGCAATGTCAGTACTATCTTATTTGTTTGTTTTTGCTTGTTTTGTTTTTTGTGGTACGAGGGCCTCTCACTGCCGCGGCCTCTCCCATTGCGGAGCACAGGCTCCGGACGCACAGGGCCAGCGGCCATGGCTCACGGGCCCAGCTGCTCCGTGGCACGCGGGATCCTCCTGGACCAGGGCACAAACCCGCATCCCTTGCATTGGCAGGCAGACTCTCAACCGCTGCGCCACCAGGGAAGCCCTTAGTACTATCTTTTAACCTATCCGTCTTTACTTCTTGACTGTAAATTCTTTGAGGACAAGGATGGTGCCTTATTTATCTCTGTAGCTCCAGCATCTAACAAAATGCTTGCCACCTAGTTGGTGCTCAGTAATTTTTTTTTTCAATGTAAATGAACCGAGGGAGATGTAAACAAAACATATTGGAAGCAAAGTCCTATGCTAGGTCTGTTAACATAAATATGGTTTTGAAACATAAAGGTGATTATATAACTATATAACTAGGTTTTCCATAGTACATTATAATTTAAATGCTTGCCACATATAATTTACCTAAATAAATGACATTTCTATTTTAATGCCACTTACCATTTTCAACATAGCCTGGTATGTACAGAGCTTTGTTCTGTTGTTGTCTTAAACTTAGCCTAGCCATGTTGTTTCTTTCCTGGGCATGTCCTTTTAAACTGTATCTACCACTTCCATGATAATCTGTAAAATATCTTGAGTAGATGCCATCATTCTTGACAGTATCAGCACCTTGATGTTGAAATGTAATATTAGACATACAACAAAGTAAAAATGACAATATCAACTGTTCATGAGCGCTAGTGATGGAAGCTATTTTGGGTGATAGTATAGCACAATTTTTTAAGCACATGAGCCCTAGAATCAGACTACTTGGGTTCAAAGCCTGGCTTGGCCACTTGCCAACCTTTGACTTTGGAAAAGTCTAATTCATGGTAAGCATTCAATTAATATTAGCTATTATTATTTCATAAGAGAATCCTAACAAAATAAGGAAAATATAACTAAACTGCAGAAAGCATATGCAAAACACCGACACTAATGAAAATAGAGAAAAACTGTACTCTTGTTACATGGGAAAGGCAAAATTGTTCATAAAATTTAAAGAAGATAAATGTGCTCATGTTTATGCCTAGACAAGATAACTAATTGAAAAGTTAAAAAGTTTTAAAAACATTAAAATTAAATACACTTAAAATATGTTTCATTAGCATATATAGGAAATATTGACTTCTAAGTCATGTGATTATAGTAGGATTTTAAGTTCCGTGGAAGTTGACGCAGATTCTTATTACCTGCACCGTTGTCCCATAGCTCTAATGTTACTTGATGTCCACCTTCGGTTTCTATAATGGCTGTTACATTGATTCCCAGTACAGGCAAAAACCCTTGACTGACTGGTGCATAAACAATCAGTGGGTCAGGGTAATGGGCTGTATTTTGACTTGTGACCTGTTGCAATTACTGGAAGTGTAGTAGGACTTCTTGCTCGAGTAGTCACTGTCACCGTTTGCATTTGAGGGCTGGCATGATTATTTAGAAGGCTGTAAGTCCAAGTACCTGTCTGAAAATTTAAAAAATAGCTATTTGAGAGCTTTTGTAATATCTTCCTACTCCTGTATATGATGTTATCTTCATTTTTTCCTCAAAATTGGTTGATAAAGCATGGAGAAAGTAAAAAAATATTCTTACCTCTGCAATACCTGGTATTCGAAGACAAGCAGATCGAATATTTAGCTTATCTTCTTTGAAATCTGAGGTTTTATATTTCTTTCCTTGTGGATCTTGGAGAAGAATTTCTGGCTTTTGTATTGTCCATGTGACAACAAAGAAAGTGGCATTTCCAATTGTACTGTCCACAGGCACTGTACCATTTATCCATTTCCTTCCTGTAATTGTCAAGGCTTTGCTTTCCAACTGTTACATAAATATAAACAACAAACATGTGAAACTGATTTATTACAGTTAGTAACATTTCAAAGTTTAGTCAGTTCAGAGTAATTCTAAATATACTTTTAAGATTTCAATTAAAGTAACTAAGAATTATTTTGAAGAATTTTGCAAATAAAAAGCATTTATACTGTTAAAAAATAGAAAAATCAAAAGAGAAAGTGACTATAAGTATCACAAAAAGCAAATTCAGTAAGGATGTTACACCTGAAATGTTTTCAGGCAGAATAGTTATTTATTAGAGAAAGAAGTTACTATTTAGGATAATAAAAAGTTATTACAAGTGTGAAAAGGCAAATAATTTTTTTTAAAGATACTGACCTGAATAGCCTGCTGAGTCATGCTGCCACTTCTAGATGAAATTCTACTGAAAGCATTAGTAAGGGCATTTATGTCTTTATTGGCATAAAAATGATGTCCTCCTAAGATGGAATTTTATTTACCTTTATAATACTAATTTTATTTTATTTTATTTTTTAAATTTTTATTGGAGTATAGTTGATTCACAACGTTGTGTTAGTTTCAGGTATACAGCAAAGCGAATCAGTTATACATATACATATATCCACTCTTTTTTAGATTCTTTTCCCTGTTGAGTAGAGTCCCCTGTGCTATACAGTAGGTCCTTATTATTATCTATTTTATATATAGTAGTGTGTATATGTCACCCCAGTCTCCCAATTTATCCCTCCCCCTGCTTTTGCCCCTGGTAACCATAAGTTTGTTTTCTACATCTGTGATTCTTTCTGTTTTGTAAATAAGTTTATTTGTACCATTTTTTTAGATTCCACATATAAGTGATATCATATGATATTTGTCTTTCTCTGTCTGACTTACTTCACTCAGTATGACAATCTCTAGGTCCATTCTTGTTGCTGCAAATGGCATTATTTCATTCTTTTTTATGGCTGAGTAATATTCCATATAATACTAATTTTAAATGGGAAAATCATGTTTGCTCTTATATTCTTATCAATATACTATAAAATATATTTTAAAAATTTCTTTTTAAACTTACAGAAGATGAATTTCCCAGACCTTAGGAACTTTTAATATATCAGTATCCTAGATGTAATCGTACAATAACTAAACCTTGCTCAAAATATGTTAGAACAAAGAAAAATCTAGCCAAATATTATTTTTATATCAATCATTAGATTTAAGTGCTTTCCACATTAGTAAAGCTGATCTAATCACCAAATAACATTATGAAAATTAAAGACAGTTTTTAAACTAGCTGCTTATTTTCTAGTTATATCTAAGATATACCAAAACAATTAGAGAATGACAGTTTAGAATAAAGTAAAAATTGATTAAGTGCAGAAAATAAGTGATACAGGAGTTAATGAAGAGGAAGATAACTTAGGTGTCAGGAGCTGGAAAAGAATGGATTTCAGAGAGCAAGACTTGGTAATCAGGTCTCTAACTCTAGCCTTGGGCAAATCATTTCTATTCTCTAGGTTTACATTTCTTCCTCAGTGAAATAGGGCTATCTGAATCTCTACTTTAAGATTGAGCAGGACAGATATTGAGCCAGAATTTTGGAACTGCAGTTGAATGTCATTAGTAACCATGGAGAAACAAGTTTCATTTTGGTGGTATTGGTAGAAAGTGGTGAGAAATGAATGAAGACAGAAAATGTTAGAAATATTAGACTAATATTAGACTAATATTAGACTAATATTAGAAATATTAGACTAATTAGAAAAAGTTATTAGAAAAAATATTAGACTAATATTAGAAAAAGTTAATATAGGTAGAAATGGAGAGAAGTGGGGGTGGGGAGAAGAACTATATTAATTTGAAGGACAAGGACAAGGAAAGGACAAAGATTAATTTTTTAGGATAGGAAAATTTTGAGCAGTTTGTATTTTAAAGGGAAAGAGCCCCTGTAATGAGAGAAACTGAAAAAGTGTTTTCTATTCAAACTCTATTCCAAAGGTTTACCTGTCATATCTGACAGTGTCTCCAGTTCTTTGGCAGCAGAAGGTCCCAGAGCAATGGTGTGGATGATCGCACCACTTTGTTTTACCTCCTCAAAGCATAAGTTTATTTCATTATCTTCCCCATCAGTTAGTAATATGATTTCAGAACCAGAAGTGCTTTGGTTACTGTGGATAACTGCCTGATAGTAAAAAACCAGATTATTAATTATAGAATATAATATCTAAATAAAACTAAATAAATCTGTTCTTTAGTCTTGGAGAAGTCTTTAGGCCTATGCATCAGAGTAGGCAAAAGGAAACTTTGTTTGTATTGTCATTCCAGGTTTTGTTGGTTTGGAAATGAGTGTAATGTACAATGGTCTTTAGGTTTCCAAAGGCAGAATGTTAACAGTGCTTTCACATATACTTAAGCTACCCAAGAGAGAAAGAATAAAACACTGAGAACAATGTCTAACACATAGTAAGTACTCAATGAATGTTAGCTATTTTTATTATCCCAGGAGATACTTGGGGTAGAGGCAAATGATCCAGGCAGTTTGGAAGGTTGCACACTAGACAACATTTGTAAAGCCGTGACTGAAGGCAGGTGTTCAAAGTTAAATGATGTGACATGCCTTTTAACGCATTTCAGTTGCTAATTGAAGAATCTCATGATTTCCTGGAAAAAACATTGACCTGTCATGAAGAAGGAAGTTCCTGAATTTATCGAGTATCATAATTTTGGGGGTATTTTCCTGATTTTTACCAAAAGTAGTGGCTAAGACAATTACTCAGACAAATTGAGAGTAAATTCTAGCTCCGCCATTTGCTAAATAGAATAGCTAGTGTTTAGTTTCTCTATCATTCATATATATTAATATATAATAGAGCTCTATAAATAGCTCACTGTAATTATTACCTTTTTGAACTTTGGAGTAAGAAAGACCAGATTTATCAATTACTGACTCTATGATCTTGAGAAAGATCTTTAATTACTCTGAACCTCAGTTTCTTTATGTGCAAAACGGGCATAAAAGTAGTGCCTGACTAAAAAATTAATGGTAACGATAAAGTAAGATCATGAATGTAAAGCATTTAACGTAGGCACTAATGCAGTATATGCTCAATAAATTTCAGATATTATTATGATTCTGTACGTAAAAGCTTATATGTTGATATGGTTTCTTTACATGAGTAACAGAGGTTTTTTATATGTTTGAATGTAATTTGATGTAATCTCTTCAGTAATAGACTCTGTGGTCAAAATGTCATAGATATATATCAAAACATATTAAGAAAAACATGTATGAACCAACATGTGCCAACATTATAACATATTCCCAAGATATAGTACTGTCATATTTTAGAAGTGAATAGACATATGTAAGAATTATGATTTTTATAATAATAGCAATCCTTTCTTGAGCACTTGTTTATATTTTTTATTGAATTATAGTTGATTTACAATGTTATATTAGTTTCAGGTGTACAACATAGTAATTCACTCTTTTAATGAATTACACTCTATTTAAAGTTATTACAAAATAATGGCTATATTTCCCAGTGCTATACAATATATCCTTGTTGCTTACTTATTTTATATGTAGTAGTTTGTATCTCTTAATACCATACCCTAATCTTGCACCTTTCCCTTTCCTCTCCCCACTGGTAACCACTAGATTGTTCTCTATATCTGGGAGTCTGTTTCTGTTTTGTTCTATACATCCGTTTGTGTTATTTTCTAGATTCTACATATAATTGGTAACAGAGTTTTTGTCTTTCTCTGTGTGACTTATTTTCCTAAGCATCATACCCTCTAGATCTATCCACATTGTTGCAAATGAAAGAATTCCATTCTTTCTTATGGCTGAGTAATATTGCATTGTATATATGTATTATATAAATACATACATACACCCTACATCTTCTTTATTCATTCATCTCTTGATGAACACTTGGATTGCTTCCATATCATGGCTATTGTAAATGATGCTGCTGTGAACATTAGGGGAGCCCTTATTTATCTGACATAGTTCCTATTAAATGGGATAGGTTCTGTTACTTTCCACATTTCATTAATTGAGGAAACTGAGACTTTCTTAGTTGAGTAACTCACCCACAGTCATTTAGCTAGGGCATAGTAGAACCAGAATTCCAGGTTTATCTGGATCTAGAACTTGCGTGTTTTCTTAAAGCAATATGATTTACAAGAAACAGATATCATGAGGAAAGCTAAGAGATGATATTAACTAGTGGCCAAAATAAGAGTAACAGTCTCCACTTTTTAGCTGAGACAATGAGAGGATCAGTGAAAGGAAACGGTTTTCCTTTCACTGAAAAAGAAAAAATAGGCTTAAATAGAGGCTATCTTAGGTTGGAAGAAATTCAGATGAGTACGGAGGGTGTTTTAATATAGTTCACAATTTTTATTTCATTAAACTTCTATGTATCTGTCTTGAGTTTGGTACTATACTTGAGGAACTACCTCTATCTTTGTGATTTTTAAATGTCAATTTAACTTGATGAACTGGGGTTTTCTTTATCCGTAATATAAAAATATTAGTAATCTCCCTCTTCCACAATCCCCTTAACAGCATTATTTTCTCCTCATAGAAATTCAGACTATGGGAGTGATAAAGAAATGAGGAACTTCTAACTAAGTAATGATGATTATGTGCACACAGGATTTTTCTTCCCTTTAACCACTCCTCAGCGCAACACAGTTCCTCAGGAGCATGTTGGTGAAATAACCACACTCAGAGAAGATCCAGCTATGAACGATAGACAACAGAAGGTCTTTAAAAATTATTTAAGTGAGGGACCTCTAAGCTCATGACCCTTGTTCCAAGAGAGCTGGACAAAATTAAAAGCAATGATAAATGGCAAGTGATATTTAGAAAAGCATTCTTATTTTACCTGGAATCCTGCTTTGAGTCCCCTGCAAATTGAAGTTCCACCATCAGCTTGAGGCAGATTTCGGTAAACATTATCATCAGTTATTTTTGTTAGATGATTTCAGATTTCAGCAACACTGTCAAATGTAACCATCCCAACCAAGGATCCCTTTTTGATAATTTGAATCAAGTGTAGTTCTGCTGCTTGATTCATTCGAAAGAGACGGTGTTACTGTAAGAAAAAGATGTCTGAAAAATTCCTGAGTTTCCTCCAATCTTGACAGGTTGGTGAAAGACAAAGTTCATGGGCCAGAGATCATAATAATAATTGATTACTGTATTGTAGAGTTTAACTTCTTCATTATATTAAAAAGAAATAATATTAAAGAAAAACTTTAAAAATCAGTCATATTATACTTGGAAAAGCCTTAAAATTTTATACCTTCTCCTTTAACAGTAAGGAAATAATTTAAAAATGCACACAAATATGTTTGTTGCAACATAATTTTTGATAACAAGTTGAAAATCACCAAAAGTCCAATAATGGGGGTTATTTGACTAAATTATAATATTTGCATACCATATGACCATTAAAACTTGTGTCATGGAATCATTTTTTTCCTTGGGGATTGTTTAAGGTATAGTAAGTAAAAAAAATCATATTATAAAACATTTTATAAGATATAATCACATTTCTGAGGAGGAGAAACAAAATACATGAACAGAAAAATGATAGGAATGATGTATGCTCCATAGAATTATGGATGATTTTCGTCTTTTCTTTTTGTTCAGTTATGTTATTTCTAGTTTGTTAGAACTAAAAGTTAAAGAATAAACATCATCCATAATCCAATAACCTTAATATAACAATTATTTTTATTTTAGTATATTATCTTCTAGTGCTTGTCCATATAAAATCACTGTACTAAAATTTATTAGAATAATAAAAATATTTTTTAGTTAGCTTAGTAGAACTAAACCTAAAATTAAATTATATTTCTATTAGCTTAAATACCTAATTTAGGAGAGCTAACAAATAAACGTCTTACTGAATTCATGCTTACAGATTTATCAAGTAACAGACTACCCGCTGTTTGGACTTGAGTAACGAAAATGTAGGATGAGTCGGTGGATTCATTTCTGTCATGGGAGATATATTCTGAAAGTCATCAGAGTCCATGATTACATCCCATGTGGTTCTGCCATTGCACATTTTGTTTTGTAGGTTTGGAGCTTCTGTATCGTGTGTTTTTTCTGTACAAAATTCAGTCACCTGGGAAAAATCAGTTGAAAGACAATAGTACGGTAACTGATGAGGCATTACCTTCCTTTCCAATTATACAGTTGGCTGCCTTATACATCCTCCACAGATTTTATCTCCTGACAATTAAAAATTATATCATAATCTAACATTCTCACATTCATTTTGCATACTTGAATGGAGAAAAAGCAAATTAAAACCATCAATATGCCCTGGAAATTTATTTGGTAATTCTTTTAGGTATAGGTAGATCATAGCACTGGGGGATGATGGCGGCTGACGCAACTGCTTAAGCTAACTTCTTACTTTCCCTTCTAGACTCCTGGGGGACTCAAGCCTTGAAATAAGTTTAATGGAAAAAGGGACAGGATTTGCAGTAATTTCTAGCTTCCCCCTAAAAGTGGGGTAAAGAAAATGGCCTTCTTTAATTGCCTAAGTATTTTCTATCTCTTTATAGTTTATTGAAAAACTTGAGAACAGATATTCTAACAATCTCAAATGTAATTGGCTCTGGTGAACTTAGACGTAAATAAAATAATACTCCCGAAAAAATAATGAAAATGTGGGAAGAAAATGAGAAAATGTGATTGCTTCTCTTTGAGTTGCAAATGGTGAGTTGTATCCAGTAATTCTGCCAAATGATATTTCATTACTATAGAATCTATGAAAATCCTCCAAGTTTTGAAAACCTAGTAACTTGGAAAAACACTAGCATAAACTAGTAGCATTCAGGAAAGAATTCGTCTTGCAGTAAAGCCTCAGCTTTATAAATATCATTTTGTTTTCTTAAAATGCCCTCCTCATATAAATCTCCTGCTGTAAGCTCAGATTTAGAATTAAATTATTAAACCCGAATACCTTTTATTCAAGTTTTAAGAGTTTGTTTTCCTTCTGTTAAGTTTCTGATCTACATTTTTCATAAGGGGTTATATTGGATGGGTGGAAAATATAGTTTTCAGTCAAAGCAGTGATTTATAATCAACTTGATGATATGAAATGCCTACCAAATGTGGCTCCTCTTGCTACTGTCACTGCCTTTATTCAGGGCCTTCAGATCTCTTATCTGCCTATTGCCATGCCCTCCAACTGGTCTCCCTGCCTCCACTATCTCACTTCCTTTTGTTTTTCACAGTCAGTAGAATTATCATCCTGAAAGAATAACCTGGTTACATCACTAGTCTGAAGTTGATAAAATAAAATCCAAACACCTTAGTTTTGTAGGTTCCAATTTCGTGTTTCAATCTCATTTCTTGCTTCTTCCTTACCATGTATGCTTTGCTTATAGAACATTGAACTTTCTCCTGTCCTTAGAGTATGCCAGAAACTTTCACAAGGCTCTCGCTAATACAAATGGAAAAGGAAATTTGTGCAAATTAGAAAAAGGTGCCCTTTTCTCAAGTTCTTTTATTGCTGTCTATCTGAAAAGTGTTCTAATAAATATGAAAATCTTTAGTGACCGTGATGCAAGTAATTTGGGCAGTGCTCAACTTGTACAGTTATGTGTGGTATCCTGTATTTTTCTTTTTTTAAATCTTTTTTCTTTCTTTCTTTCTTTTTACATCTTTAGTGGAGTATAATTGCTTTACAATGTTGTGTTAGTTTCTGCTGTATAACAAAGTGAATCAGCTATATGTGTACATATTATCCCATTATCCCCTCCCTCTCATCCCTGTATTTTTCCATCTTTGTTTCTGTAAACCTGTTTCTTTGCCTAGAATACCCTTCCCCTTCCTGCTTTAGCAAGTTCATATTAATTTTATTTCCAAATCCCAGCTCAAAACTCATCTCATTATACACAATTTTCTGACCTTCAATTGGAGACATTTGCTGTACTCTCATGGCACTTAGTTTCTATTTCTTCCTACTTTGTATTCATATTTATTTTTCTTTTATCTCTACCTCTCTCACTTAATTGAGTTCTTCAAGAACAGTTATTTTTAATTATTTCTATATTTTTTCAGTTCCTAACATGGTGCTGGACATGAAGTGGGAATAATGAATTTTAAAGAAAGAAAATCATGGACTTGAATATTCATTATTTCAGATCATATTTCTCTTGGGTCTGAGCTTATGCCCTGGGTACAGATGCTATGCAATATATTTAGTCTATGTTACAATAATTAGAAGGTTGTGTTATTATGCACAAGATATATGGTTAAAGTACAGTATTTATCTCTGAGCCATATCTTATATAATTAGTTGCCCTCCATATTTCAGTTACATGATTTTCTTTCATTATTATTTATTTTTCAGGTAGGCAGCATGAGTTATCTCCTCATAGTCAAATGCTTTTGGAATTTATAGTTTGGTACAGACAGTATATATTCCAATTATCCTCTTGTGTCACATGATCTGATATCTATTTGGATGCTGAACTTTGGCTGCCTTTGTGGATCCAGATTCAACAGGTTAAAGTGAAACTTCTAGATTCATGTTTCAAATATTCCCAGGAGGGAGTTTTATTAGGCTGGAAAACAATTTCTACTTAAATATCTCATTAGATTCATTTAGGAGTTTTAGCAAAAAATATCGAGTCTGTATTTTTACTCAGGTCCTTCACCATTAATGCCCTAGACTCCAAAACAATTTTAAATCTTATTGGAAATAATAGGCTTTTCCAAACCTCTACCCATAGAAGTCCATGTTGCTAGTAATTTGATATATGAAAATTTGCTTCTTTTAAATGTTAGTTTACTATCTAGAGATAGTATACTTTATTTTGATTTGTTGTTTTTGATAACTTTCATATGTTTCATATTTTAAAGTCTTTTTTACATGTTTGGAAACTTTCATTAGGTAGCTATAATATGTTTGCATTAATTAAGGCTGGATTTATCCAGGGAAAGAGACAATTCCCTATTATCCAAATATTTTATAAATTTAAAAAATTAAAAATTTTAAGCTTATTTTATACTCACCTTGTGCTAAGCACTGTAATCGTACTTTATTTATATTAGCTCTTATAAAACTAACAGCAATAACACTGTAAAGTGGGTTTTATAATTCCTATTTAAAAGACTAGAGAATTAAATCTCAGATTTAGCAGTTTGCTCATAGTGACACAGCTCGAAAATGACAGACTAGGTTTTGACATCAGATCTGTCTGACTCCAAGTCACCTGTTCTTATCTACTGAGGTTTATACATTTAACCAAATATTTCAGGTCAAACATTAGCTTTGGAACTTGAATTATTGTGTTGTTATTTTTTAATCGGTCAGATTGGTAATTGTGAACCTTTCCTCTTTTGTTGTTCTGTAGAAAGAGCCGTTTATGTTTTCACAATATCACTTGGCAAAACTTAGTGTGCTTTAGTGTGAAGATAATGGAAAATAGAGACTGTCAGTACTTTCCCAAGCTACAGAATGAATTACTTTGGAATAGTAATATGAATAACACTTAGAAGAAAGAATAAAAAGTAAGGTTGTAGTTCTAGACATAAATCCACAGAAGTCAAATGAGGGAAGGGATGTAATAAGAAATTCTGTGATGCCAATGAGAAGGGTACAGTTCTACCTCTGAAGAAAAAAAAAAGCAGGTTAGTAAGAAAGGGTGGAATAATTTCCAGATACACCCTGACAAGACTGGATACACAGGACTGGATAAAATGGCTATTAATTAACTTAGTAATTTCCCTTATTTCTATTGGTGTATATAATTTCATAGTAGAAAATCCAGCTTCCCTAATTAATTTTTCCTAAAGGGTTCCTTTGTGAGACTAGAAAAAGAAGGTACTTACAGAATGGAGACTTTGCATAAACATAATGGACTTCCTTGCAGTCTGGGATTTTTCTGGGATGAATATACATTTTGCTTCATACAGCCTTGTCTATGAGTCACGTCTGCATGGCCTTGTTATGCAGCTGCCTCCCTGGCATTTCTTGAAAACCACGTTTATACCAGTAATATGAATTGAACATCTGTGATGAAAGAATTAGATTATATTTGTACATGAAGGCCAGAGAAATTATGAATAAAGATTAACATCCTAAAATCCTTCCCTCAGTGATAATTGCTATAGACCATGTACCAACATTCCATTTTGACAAAAGTAGGCACAGTGTCCTCCCCCTATTTACCATTGATTTCAACAAGAACAATGATGTTAATTCATATTTCTTAATGTTCATATTTCTTAATGTTCACTGCTCATTAAGTGATTAATATATCTATTATCCTTGTGACCTTGAGCTTAAGATGATAATTCCTAACTCACAAGGATGCTGTGAAAATTAAGTGAGTTAAGAGATACAGAGGATTTGCTTCCCAGCGGGGAGGGGAGAGTCAACATTATGCTTAAAACCCTCTTAAATTTCTTATGTATGGTACACATATACATATATGTATGCACACACATATATATATTGCTATATAAATGTATACATATATTCATGTATACCATAAATACAAAACCATGTGTGGTTTTTGTGTTTACAGCATTTTACAATTTACATTTGAAAATCACTGAGCTAGACTGAAAGAAGAAATGAAAATAAACCCTGCATGGAAATGCTTGTGCATTCAAACCTTTTGGTCTTTATAAGATAGTTGTCAAGGGCCTGGCAGAGAATGAGGTGGGGTGGGGTATGGGTAAAAGATAAAAAGAGTTCTTGTTTATCTGCAGGATTTACTCCCAGTCTGTGTTAATATTAAACTTCAAAACATTAATCTATTTAAATATATTTGTATTGCAAGGATTAAAGGAGATGGTTAGTCATGTTTTCCAAGAGGGTTAGCTCTAGAGTAAAAGCCTGAAAACTAAACTTACACTGCCTCCAACAAAGTGCCTGGCACACAGTAGGAGCTCAATAAATGTTATTTTAGATACTTGTTTTTACTAATATATCTCTTTTTATGACTGATAAGGAAACATTTATTTTTCATTAGTTTATTAAAAGTTGGTTGTTTGATACATTCTTTGTTTAGCTTTTACTTTGTACCATGCCCAAAGCTAAGGGATTAAAAAAAAAATCAGCCCTCCAGGATCTTAAAACACAGACAGTTACTGTCCAGTGTGAGAGAAGCCCATGCACATTGTTTTGGGAACAGTGTCAAGGATGTCTAACCTCAAATGGAGGGAGAGGAAAGACACTTAGGGAAGAAGCATTTAAATTGAGTCTTGAAGGATGAACAAGCATTGTTTGAATAAGGGAGATGGTGCTGGGAGGAGTTGCGTGGGAGGAGGTGACAGTAATGAGTGTCCTGGGATGAAAGCCTCCTCTGTGTGAAAGATTCTAGGCAGCTTAGGAGAGTTAAACAAACAACACAAAGGCATTTTTCTACCACACCTCTTTTCTCTAATATGTTTTTTTATCCTAAAGACTTATTTTCTATTACACTGATTTCTGTTGTTCTTTAATACTCATTAACCACTCCATGTGCTTGACATTTTTAATTTAAATAGCTCATCTATTCATAAATAAGACCTGTCTAAATCTACCCAGAATTATACTTCTTAAAAAATCAATTTTCTCACTTATCCTTATGAAAAGTACTTCTTTAAGCTCAAGATTAAATGAAAAATAAATATATTTAATATGAGGCTCTAACAGTTTAATTGATTTCAATGAAACAGATTCACCTTAAAACGTTATGTATCAAACGAAACAAAAGATTGGGTAGGAACTTGAACTCTAATTCTCAGATATCTTAAGTTTTAGGGTACAACTTTTTTCTTTCTCTTTCCTCTGACAATAACATATTTTTAGTACAACTCCCATGAATACTGAAATTTTCCCCAAATTTTGATTGATCTTGATTCCAATGTGTAATACCAGAAATTGTTGGACAGAAGTATAGTGGGGCAGGTTGGATATTGCAGTTAACTCTGGGCATTCAACCACTGAGGTAGCCTTTGTTTGCCTAGTACAGAAAATTAAAAAATCATAGTGAAAAGTTTTGAAAACAGATTTGTTCAATAGAATACCTCGTTGCTTCAATAGTGTTTCTTCTGAAAATATAGAATGGCTGGTCCACATTATACTCATCAAATATTCCCCATCGGAGATGGGCCCACTCATGGACAAATACTCTGCCTATGAGAGAATATTGCCACTTATAAATTTATGTTTACAATACATGTATCCCGGCTTTTTGAAAGTTCACTTTACACCATTTCACTTTTATGAAAGACCTTAGTACCTGTTTTTGCTAACAGAAAGAAGTTCGAAGAGGACTTTTTCTTTTATGAAAAAAGGCGAAAAGTAAAAATAGCAATCAGCATTTGTTTCGCAGCCAGCTGTTTTACAGACAGCACACACCCAGAGCAGGAAGAATGGCACCACCAAGCTCCTTCCCTGGGAACCGCACTCAGCATCTCACCCTCAAACCCCATAGATTTGAACTGTGTCTGTGAGCATCTGTGCTTTATCTCGACATATTTTGTTCATCTGTTAAGATGTGTCCTAAGGTAATTGCTTCTTTGCTGTATACAATCTTGACTTATGAAAGCTTTCATAGAAACGCTTCTTTTGGATAGTGGGGGAAACTTGTATTTAACTATTTTCCTTATATTTTAAGTCTCCCTTCCCCATATCCTCAACCTGAGTCAAGGAAATCTAGAAATTGACAACTTTCATTAGGCCAAAGAAGTTAAAATGGGTTAGTATCAATAAATGGTTAATTTTATTATTAAACACACACAAAAAGAAATATAATTAGGTTGAACATAACTAGTAAATTTCCAAAGGTATTAATACCTATTTTTTCCTTTAAAAAATTTTTAAAAATACCATTAATCATGTTATGTTTGTTTCCAGTGGAAATAAAAATAGAAGTAGAAAATAGATATCCCTACCTCAGGACCCATAGATAGGCAAATTATTAGTCAACAAGAAGTTTGGAGTAAAATGTATATATTGTCCTTTTTCTCCACATTTTCCATGTTGAAGTGTATAGGGATCATCTCCATATTTTAGGTAAGGATTAAAAACTATGACATATGCCTAAAAAGCAGAACAAACAAGCCAAAACAGATCCCAAGAGCAATAGAAACAAGGAATTTTTCATCTAAATTAAGACCAGTAATATTACTAATTTAAATACTAAAGTAGTCATCAGTAATTACTAAAAAATTATGAGTATTAATTTTTTTAAATCACAGGAAGAAAGAAACAGTTTAGGAGCTAGATAAAATACCCTACCTGGTCATATGCTTCTTGTTTTGGCATTAAGTACTCAGATTTTGATTTCCAGGTCATTGGAATTAAAATGCTTACATTCCTGAAATAAACTGTTCGTTTGGTGGCATGAAACAGGTAATTAGAAGCTTCAGTTACCATTTCCTGACAAAATTTAAAATACCTTGTAGTAACAATTTCACAATGAAATGAACATGAAAATGTACAAACAAGAAGAAGCTAATTTAAGCCCCTCTCCCCAAATATTTTGGCAAAGACTAACTGAAAAATAGGTTACATTTTACTATATTTCTCTAGTCTAGTAAATCAAATTTACCATTGAGCTTTTCATTCAAGGCAAGAGATGCCTGTAAACTCTCATTTTTATATACTTAGAAATCAATTCTTTATTTTTCACTTATCCAGACCTGCATTCAGCATTATGGGTTGGAGCAGGGAGTGAGGGTGCTAGGTGAGATATAAAGGTGATTAAGACTGGCAGTCTGTTGGCAAGTTGCTTACTGAATTGAACAGAGGTGCTTAAAATGGTGTTGGGAGTTTAAAGTTTGGTAGATTTTATGCTGTTGTTAATTGAAAAAACCATTTTGCTAGATTTATTTTGAGTTATAGTCTCATAAGGAATGTGTTCGTAAAAGGCAAAGTTTTACCAAGCAGTGATTTTCTAAAAATATGTAGGTCATTGGTTTCAAATTCCAGTTTTGCTACTTATTGTATGACTGTACAAATCACTTAACTTTTCTCAATTTATACAACAAGGGTAATTAATAATCTCTATTCTTGACCACCTCATAGGCATATTGAGAGGATCAAAGAAAATAGTATATATTAGAGTGCTATATAGAGAGTATTTTATTATAATGACTAACCCAGATAAAATTAGGAAGTAAGTCAACTTCAAAAATAAGTAATATTTTCTTTAAGATCAGATACCTAAGAATTTCAAAATTTTTAGAGTTGAACAAGTATGAACAACTGAAAAATTGAAAAAATGTACATGATAATGAACCTCTAGGGCTTAAATGGAGGTTAGTTATTGAAACATTATAAAAGTAACTTCATAAAGATAAAATTTGAAAATAATTCTCCAGTAGCTCGAAGGTCTTTCTTTTAGCTTAATGAGTTGAAAAAATATTAGTAGTTTGGCCTTTTAATAATGCATTTGGAGAATGACTAATGCTATTAATATATAATACATAATATTTAAACTAAGCAGATATTAATCTTGACAGTTTAGATACATGCTATATAAATGACGAATACTGTCTAAGCAGTTTTGGAAAGTTATAACTCTGTGTGAATGTGTGTATGTGCCTAGGCAACATGAGTTGAAAATACTCAATGAAATAAATATAAATGGATAATAAATTTTTCACTTACCTTTATGTTTTGAATGAGTTTTTCATCTTCTGGCACACTGGGGTTAATTGCAATGACAGTGCCATCATATCCATTGTTAATCAAATTTACCATTGAGCTTTTCATTCCAGGCAAGAGATGCAAAGTTAGGAACAGAATAACATTCAGAGTGAGCACCATTTTTTCGCATGTTACAATAAACCTATTGGAAATGTAAGGAGAGGATTTATGTATCTGCTTACCTCAGAAATTTGACTCTAGACCCAAATATTTGCAAAAATATATTACTAATATATATATATATTTTATTACTAAAATATTTTGATGAACTTCTTTATCTTATTCTAAAGAGTTCTTTAATTGTTAAGTAGCAATGGGGATTATGCTGAACATTTATCATACTTTCTAAGACAGCTAAGGTGTTAAATACTCATTGAATTGAGCAATTCTTTTAGATTGTTTGTGTAGTCATCATCCTCATCATGGTGATCATTCTTTGTCTTCATTGTCATCATCATCAAATAGTATTAGATATTTTCCAGTTCTGGGATCTGTTTACAGAAAAGCGCTCTGTGGAAGGATGAGGAACTGAAATGAAAAGCACCAGGAAATAACAGATGAAAAAGGCGTGTTTAAAAAACAAAACAAACCAAAAATGAATAAAGAAACTAGAGTGGGAGTGGCAGTGAATTAGGATTTCTATTCTTTAGATGGGAGTCATATTATAAGCACAGTGGTTGGGAACAGCTATGGGTCAAGGGGGAAATGGGTTTTTTCGTTACTTTCTCTGATGACTTCTTGGGTATTTCAGTTTACAAGTAGCACTGAATGCTTTAAGTCCTTGTATAACTTGAAACCTTAAGATGTTTCAATTAGATTTCTTTTTTGGATTGAACACAAATCTGCCAATATTCCTTAGTTTGAAATAGTTGTGCACATAGCATTGTAAGCTGGCTTTAGAGTCAGATGAATCTAAACCTGACCCTTGCCTTGGTCATTTAACAGTCATGTGATTCTTTTTAAAAATTGAGGTATAGTTGAGGTACAATATTATATGTTTCAGGTGTACAACATAGTGATTCACAATTTTTAAAGATTATATTACATTTACAGTTATAAAATATTGGCTATTTTCCCTGTGTTGTACAGTATATCCTTGTAGCTTATTTTATGCATAGTAGTTTGTAGCTCTTAATCCCCTACCCCTATCTTGCCCGACCCTTCTTCCCTCTTCCCACTGGTAATCACTAACTCTCTATATCTGTGAGTCTGTTTCCTTTTTGTTATGTTCACTGGTTTGTTGTATTCTTTATACTTCACATATAAATGAAATCATACAGTATTTGTCTTTCTCTGTCTGACTTATTTCACCTAGCATAATACCCTCTACATCCGTCCATGTTGTCACAAATGGCAAGATTTCATTCTTTTTTATGGGTAATAATCCATTACATGTATATATACTACATCTTCTTTGTCCATTCATCTATTGATGGGCACTTGGGTTACTTCCATATCTTGGCTATTGTACATAATGCTACAATGAACGTAAGGATGCATATATCTTTTCTATTTCATGTTTTTCTTTTCTTTGGATAAATATCGAGGAGTGGAATTGCTGGATCATATGGTAGTTCTATTTTTCTTATTTTTTGAGAAATCTCCATACTGCTCAGTGTTTTGCTCTTTAGAGTACAGAAATGAGTAAAACATAGGCACTGCCTATGAATCCAGTTTCAGAATCCATGTTTTTTTTTTTTTTTTTTTTTTTGCGGTATGCGGGCCTCTCACTGCTGTGGCCTCTCCCGTTGCGGAGCACAGGCTCCGGACGCGCAGGCTCAGTGGCCATGGCTCACGGGCCCAGCTGCTCCGCGGCATGCGAGATCTTCCTGGACCGGGGCACGAACCCGTGTCCCCTGCATCGGCAGGCGGACTCTCAACCACTGTGCCACCAGGGAAGCCCCAGAATCCATGTTTTTAAAGTGTATGAAACATATACTACTTTTCAAAAGGGTGAATCAGTGAGTATCAGCCTAGAAAATTATTTTGAAAGCAGTTTCTTTTTGTTTCTATTACAGACTAGTACTTGACAGTACAAGATCCAAGAAAATGTGGATTGCTATAATTAATTGCTATAAATTAATAGAATTTTTATTTTGTTTCAATTTTAGGTTGAATAATGGAATTTTCAAAAGACTGTTTTGCCATGAAAACTTAAGTACAAGTCTTTCAGAATTCAATTATTCATTTTTTGATAATTTTGGGGACAGAAAATTCTTAAGTTGTATGTGAAATTGAAATGGTCAACAGAGGTAAAAAATCATATTGTCATAAAATTCCAAAAACTTAATCTCTAACCAGTTTTCTTTTCATGATCTTTATTAAAACTTATTTCTTTTTTCTTTTCCTGTTGCCTCTTCCTCCTGAAAGATATTTTTCTGGATGCCTCACAGAAGTGTTGAGGTAATAGCAAATTATTTTTTTATATACTACCTTTCAAATAGTTACATAAAATGAATTAAAAGCAAATGCCATTCTTTGTAACGTGAGGTATAAAGAAGGAAATGTTAAGAGTTCACCTGTGGGTATGGTGTACTGATTCAGAGATTTATGAACCATCACAACCTCACACACCCACTCATGCTACAGTCCAGCCATTCTTAGATGTCATAGTTAATTCCTGTAGAGATTATGCTGGATTTAACCAAATGTTACACGAACTTTAAATTGAAGAATACAGTGAATTGGTAGCTTAATCTCCTTGTAGATACTCCCTTAGAATTTTATTAGCCCTTCTTTTTTCTTTGCTTCTTTTATACCATCACTTTAGGAATGTTATTTTATTTGCTACCAATATTCATGCTCTGCGTTTGTGATATTCTCTTCATTCTTTTAATTTATAAATCTGTTCACTCATTCATTCACTCATTTATTCAACAAACTTAATGGACACTTGCAATGTATCAGGCACTCTGCTAGGCAGGGGAATATAATATTAATTAAGTTATAATCCTTACCTTCTTCAAGGTGCTTGCAGTCTACTCAGCATCCTGTACACTAATAATTATTTGGGTTGATTTTCTGTTGTTCTTCTTACATCACTGCGCAATATTTCAATTTAGAGACTCTGATTATTATGTAATTTATTACTGTGATTTTTGAATTTAACAGTATCTCCAAATAGCCAAATTTGTTAACTACTACATTGTTGTAAGTTGCCTGAATGTCCACTTACACTTTCCCCCTTGCTAATAGAATTTCAGTTTTGTTCAGATATTTTTGGCTTTCATGTGACTGGAATGAAGGTCACGCCTATCTCAAGCTCAAGGGTAAATCCAAGTTGATCTAAGTACATGGTCTTCAAAGTGTGGTTTGCAGACCTTTAAAGGTCTCCAGGACTCTTTCAGAGGATCTAAAGGGTCAAAACTATTTTGATGGTAATATTAAGAAGTTACAGTATTTGTACTTTTTGAATTTGTTGACATTTGATGATGATGCAAAAGACGTAGAGGATAAAACTGCTGGGACCTTAGCACAAATATAAGCAGTGACACCAAACTGTATTTATAATCATTGAATTACTCACTGCCAAGCACTTGCAGTATAAAATAATGCCTGTTTCACTTAAGAGTGGAATTGATGAAGCAGTAAAAATTAATGTTATTAAATTTCTAACCTTGAATACACACCCTTTTTATATTCTTTGTGATGAAATAGCACTTCTGCTGCAGAGCAAAGTATGATGTTTGTACTCCAGGAAAACCACTTGGACAAAAGGTGCAAGCTGAACTAGTCACATTTTTCATAAGCAACATTTTTTACTTGAAAGAACTATTGACAAGCAAACTGGTTATTCAGACATAGATATTTGGCAAATATTTTCTCAAAATTGTTGTGTAGAAGAAGACAACCAGCAATATTTGTTGACAATGATAAAATTTGAACTTTTAAAAATTAGAATTTGTAAAACCTGTATCTGTTATTGCAAACTTGACAACTTAAAGACTTTTCTCATAAGGTTGGAGGTGGGTAGTATTAATTGATGTGAGTTTTTGATATTGTGTAATGAAATGTGTCAAGATTTAGAAGATTTGTACAACTCAGTGAACCAGTATTTTCCAAATCATCAATGCATGATATTAAAACATTATGCAAGTGTAAAAGATCCATTCAAAATATGAGATACACAAAGTGATATTTAAGAGTATCAATTTACTTGATTTGTGATATGTTTTCTAAATCAGTGGATGTTTGAAAACACTTATTTCTAAAATTTCAGTAAAATCAGTATCACTTAAAAATTTAAATACCAATTAATGAATAATTGATTTTAGTAGTGTCTTTTCATTTAAATACTCAGGAAACCTGTTAATAAACAGTAAACTGTTTCTAAGAAGCCATAATTGGCTTGCATTTTAACCATTCATTCCTCAACAGCCAGGAAAGAATTTTTTTGTTGATGTTACATTTGTTAAATAAACTTATGGGCAACATGTGAGGAATAGTTGAAAAAATTTGAAAGAAGAGGAAAACCAAGAGAGGGATACAGTATTAAATCACCTCTTCATAGTTATCTATCAGGAATCAATATTTGCTACTTCCCTGAAATTAACTCATTTCAGTAGTTTGATACATGTACACATACACACATAGATATATACACTAAAATATTATTGGCATAATGGGTTAGGAAGACAGTATAGTATAGGAAAATAAGCATTTTGAAAATTAAATATTTTGTAATGCATTATGATTAAACTTCTTTTGGAGAGAGAAATTTAGTAAAGTGGCAACGGGAATATTTTAAGAAGTATTCTATAGACAGCCAGGAGACCAGTGTTTGGGGTTTATATGTGCTACTAATTTACTTTGTACAAACTGTGTCAACTTGTGTAGCCTCTAGTTCCTCATTTATAACATAAATTTATATCTACCTCTAAGAGTCCATGGAAATTAAATAAGAATGTAAGTACTGTTTATATATACAAAATGCTATTCAAATAAAAAGTATTATTATTTAGGATATTAAATGGGGTGCCCAGTACCACAAGTCTATCACATACAGTAAAGCTAAGAAGTCAGGTGTGGACCTTGGTCTATGAAGAGAACTCAACATTGGGAAGTCATATGATTTGAGTAGCTTTTGAAATAGTGATACATTCGTGCTGGAAGTAACACATTATTTTCTGATATTTTTCTGATATATTTTTCTGATATATTTCTGATATTTTCTGATATCTACTCCAATAATAATTTAATTACACATGCTTAACAGATGTTTTACCTGAGTTTAAGAGTCTCCAGCCATAAAACAAATGTTCTCGGTGTGATACTAATTGTTCTATATACATATAAAATCTGCAAGAGCAGTCTTTCTTGTGGTGGGCTTTAGATAGCTAAGCTAACTGTCTGGGCTCAAGACCATCACTTAGTTCTTTTGCCATTTTTTTCTCCTCTAATAGTTTGGAAGTTATATGCCCCTAGAAATTTTACTGTGCATGTTTGTCTTAACAAAGTTGAAAGTTAATCAAATTGTCTTTCTTTTTCAAATTAAACAAGGACCTTAGAAAACTTGAATCCAATCCTCCTTCCCCATTTATATTATCCTTCTCATATATCAACTCCACATATGTAAATGAGACTTAATTTTTGTCTTATAAGTGATCTTTATATTTACTCATATTTTTGGCTAACTTTGCTCTTAATTCCTTTTTATGTCTCAGATCTTCTAACTAGGTTCACTTACCTTACTCTAAAGTATATCCTTTATAATTTCTTTTTGCTTAATTCTTGTTTTCCTGAAATGTCCTTACTTCTTCCTCATTCTTAAAAATATTTTCCCTATGTATAGAATTCTAGTTTGATAATTATTTTCTCTTAGCATAATGAAAATACTCAACTATCTTCTGGCTCCTATTATTGCTGTTAAGAAGTTATCTGTCAGTCTAATTGTCATTTTGGGGAGCATTCTGTCTTTTATATCTCTCTTTAATGTTGTGCCTTTCACTGTGATGTAATTAGGAGCATACTTCTTTTTATTTATCTTGCCTGGGACTTTTTTTGGGAAGGGGCGTTCTCTAATCTTTTGACTGTTTCTTTAATCAATTCTACAAATGTAGCAGCAATATTTTCTGCATCATTGTTTCTGCTTCGTCTCCCTCTCCTCTCTTTCTGGAAGGACTTAATTATGTATTAACACTTTTCACTCTGTTTTCTGTATCTTTCAGTCTCTCAAAATATACATCTCTTTGTCTTCTGGAGTTGCTTGCCTGCATATTTTCTTTTACCTTCCAGGTCAAAAATTTTCTCTTTTGTTTAATCTGTGATTAAACCTGTTCATTGAGGTTTTAAAATTTTATTTCAATTGAAAAATATTTTTAGGCATTCTGTTTGGTGCTTTTGAAAATCTGTTTGCTTTTGTTCATGTCTTTCAAGCCTACCTTTTATTTGTTTAAGCTTAAAAAAATTTTAAACATTATTAGGTCTGTATTCTGTGTCCACTCATTCCAATAGTAATATTTTCTGTGAGTCTGATTATACTATTTTTTCCATTGGCTCTGACTCATGATGCTTTGTTTTCTTTTTTTTTTTAACATCTTTATTGGAGTATAATTGCTTTACAATGGTGTGTTAGTTTCTGCTTTATAACAAAGTGAATCAGTTATACATATACATATGTTCCCGTATCTCTTCCCTCTTGCATCTCCCTCCCTCCCACCTTCCCTATCTCACCCCTCTAGGTGGTCACAAACCACCGAGCTGATCTCCCTGTGCTATGCGGCTGCTTCCCCCTAGCTATCTATTTCAAGTTTGGTAGTGTATATATGTCCATGCCTCTCTCTCACTTTCTCACAGCTTACCCTTCCCCCTCGCCATATCCTCAAGTCCATTCTCTAGTAGGTCTGTGTCTTTATGCCCGTCTTACCCCTAGGTTCTTCATGACTTTTTTTTTCTTAGATTCCATATCTATGTGTTAGCATACGGTATTTGTTTTGCTCTTTCTGACTTACTTCACTCT
>NC_041217.1:108030459-108031202 GCF_002837175.3 Physeter macrocephalus
AAATAGAGCTGCAGTGAACATTATGGTACATGACTCTTTTTGAATTATGATTTTCTCAGGGTATATGCCCAGTAGTGGGATTGCTGGGTCGTATGGTAGTTCTATTTGTAGTTTTTTAAGGAACATCCATACTGTTCTCCACAGTGGCTGTATCAATTTACATTCCCACCAACAGTGCAAGAGGGTTCCCTTTCTTTCACACTCTCTCCAGCATTTATTGTTTCCAGATTTTTTGATGATGGCCATTCTAACTAGTTTGAGATGATATCTCATTGTAGTTTTGATGCATTTCTCTAATGATTAATGATGTACAGCATTCTTTCATGTGTTTGTTGTCAGTCTGTATATCTTCTTTGGAGAAATGTCTATTTAGGTCTTCTGCCCATTTTTGGATTGGGTTGTTTGTTTTTTTGTTACTGAGCTGCATGAGCTGCTTGTAAATTTTGGAGATTAATCCTTTGTCAGTTGCTTCATTTGCAAATATTTTCTCCCATTCTGAGGGTTGTCTTTTGGTCTTGTTTATGGTATCCTTTGCTGTGCAAAAGCTTTTAAGTTTCATTAGGTCCCATTTGTTTATTTTTGTTTTTATTTCCATTTCTCTAGGAGATGGGTCAAAAAGGATCTTGCTGTGATTTATGTCATAGAGTGTTCTGCCTATGTTTTCCTCTAAGAGTTTGATAGTGTCTGGCCTTACATGTAGGTCTTTAACCCATTGTGAATTTATTTTTGTGTATGGTGTTAGG